>NC_134652.1:1810000-2007276 GCF_030463565.1 Pelecanus crispus
ACCGTTGCCCGAAAGAAGGATTGGTAAAATTATTGCTTGCTGTGATAACAAAGTCATTCCAGATGTACAACAACATGTACAGCGGCTTCTCTGCCAGGATGGACTATGCAAGCAAGGGGTTTTTAGCCAGGAAACAAGGTGATTTATGAGGAACACAACAGATATCTGCAAAGTCACAGGTGCCTTATCTCCATGGAAGCACGGAACCCAAGGGAAACCTTTGTAGTACTTTTGCACTTTTTAAGAGGTAGCTCCCAACTCCAGTCCTTTCTCTAGGCTCTTTGGGGGAACACAGTAACACAGCTCCATCGCGGGCGATTGGTGCGGGCAGAAAGCTGTGCTCAAACCGGTGCTGTGTGCCCAGCATTACTAACAAAGCATGTAAAACTAAGACAAAATTGCTGGCAAAGCCATAGATCTTACCACTTCTTCTGCTGGGTCCGTAGGGAAGCAAACGTTGTGCGCACGGAGAATTTTGTTCTCTCTTACTGCCAGCTTTTATTATTGATGGGTGCTCAGTGCCAGCTGTCATCATAAATTAAGAAGCATTAACCAAAATAAGCAATTTCTAGAAAGTTTTTGTTAACATGGGCATCCCTTTTCATCTTACCTTCATTCATCCTTTGTATAAAGAGAAAAAAAAAATAGTGACTCAGTATAGCATGTATACATCAATTGCTAAGTTTGTGTTGCTTGCAAGACCAATCGTGTAATCTTCATGCAACAGCCTTCCTTTACAAGTTTCTAATTTACCCTACACCTTACTGTGTTTTTATCTTGTGCTGGCATGACAGGAGGTTGTTTATTTTGCACAAGGGATGGTTTTTCATAGGAAAAGTTGATGGATTCTCCACACACACACACACACACCCCCCAATTAACACTACTGGTGACAAGGAAATCTCTCTCTCTGAACTACAACAAAGTCACACAACACAGCTTCTTAGCCCCGCTGCAAAGTGTATAATAAATTAGGTGGCTCGCTCAGTCTATAGATTAAGCATGCAGTTTGGAAACCGTGCAGAAATAGCTGCAAACAAAGTAAGTGACATGACTTTTAAATACAGCCAAGTCTGGGGCTATCGACAACACTGTAGAAATATTACACTCTGAATTTTCTTAGTCTATATACATTTCTTACTCATTACACTCCAAACATAGTTGGCATTATCTCAGAAAATGTAAACATCTGCTTAATTTGATTTGGCTTCGGCTCTGCTACAACGACGAGTTGACCTGTTTCTAGGGAAAATATTCAATTATTCTGCTCAGAAGTGAATCAGGCCAAGTACAAGCCTGTGCTTTCATCAGCCAAGGAGAACATTTTTAGGAGAATCATCTCTGTGAAGTGACTGACGTTAAATGACATTACACACTAAATCCCCCTTAGCAGACAGCATGCCTGGTGGAGTTTTGTTTTTAAATGTTTAGGGTTGGTGGATTTGGGTAGTCTATTATAATTCATGTGTGTCTTACGATGTATCACTGGCTCCATCTGTGCTGGATCAGCTGTTATTATTACCTGTCTCTTCTCCAATTTATCTTCTCGAAGCAAACCAAATTCTTTCCTCACACTCCGAAAGGAAGGCTAGCTCTAGGGTTTATCTAAGCCAACATTGCGTCTCAAGATGGCCAGTAACTGGTGAGTCAGAAAAAAAACCTTTACAGCACAGGAAAACTTCCCTCAGAAACCTCCTGCTGACTGGCAGCAACTTGCAGGTTCTGAGTTTGGTGGAAATTATGATGTTGGCATTCCTGTGTGCTTTAATAGCCATTGATGAGCTTATCTTCCATAACTTCTACTAATTACCTCTTTACTCATTTCCACTTCAGGTATCCTTTAGCAGTTCCACAATTGAGTTAAGCGCTTGCATTGCTTTTCTTTTTCGGGGGCGGTGGGTTGGGTTTTTTCTTCTATGTTTTTTTCTCGGGAATTTCATTGTGCAAAACATAACATACCTGTGAGGTTTCTGTTATGAGAGACAGCCAATTGTCATTCCCAATCCACCTTCTTACAGCCGTCGATGTTGTTATTTACCTGCATTACCACCCTCCTTGAATCATCTCTTCAGCAGCCTGAGTCCAAGCCTGCTCTGTCCTTGGAGTTGGTGATTCACAGAACTGTTGTCGCCGACCCCAAGGTCACTCTCCTGAGCAGTAGTTTGGAGATTACCTGGCATAGGCAGGGCTAGAAATATATATTCCCATTTGCATTATCCCAGAGTTTCACCTTTTTATGTCATGATACATTTATCACCTAGTCACTGAGGTCCTTTTGCAAACTTCTGAGGCTCTACTAATAACCTCTCTCCTTTGTGAAATCTGATTTAAATAGATTGCTGGAAATGCAGTTAACAGCTCCTAATCTCAGTTCATAGTGATCACTAATAACATTGTTGATGGATTGCGGTAGTAGAATAGAGAGTCCTGCTCTCCCTTGTCCCAGCCTGCGGAGAGCTGAGGTACGAAATACTGTACATGAAATGCAGGTTAATAGAAAAATAAATAGAAGAGTTTAACAGAAGAATGAAGAGTCATGTGCTAAATAGTCTTAAGTGTCATTATACAATTATTTGGCTGTATCACTGTGAATATATAAACAATATATCAAAAGAAACCTGACATTTATTGCTTTCTTCTCAGGTTCACCTAACAACTTTTCCAAGAAAAATTAGTCTGTCCCAAAAGGAACTACACACTTGTAGTGCAAAACCATGACTGTACACTGAGTTTACCCTCACAAGGCTGAGAACTGGCTCCAAGCAGGTCAGTAATGTGCAGGGCAGGTCTGGATTCACAGCCTTGATATCAGATCACAATGATTTATTCAAACCCACAAGCAAGGCTACAGATGAATGGTTTAAGATCTGCCTCATTACAATTTCACAGGAGCACCAGGCTGGGTTATCCCCTATTATTATGCTATTTTCCCTGGCTTTGAAACCTTTAGCAATTTTATGGGATCTACCAGGCATTACAGGAAGAGCCAGCCTGCATAAATTACTTCCACATGCAGATAATTTCCATTTTAGTAAGCAGCACAGGTGAAGTGACACCTGTAACCTTAGAGAAATTTGAGTAATATCTCTAACTCCAAGCTGAATTGGAGTTCTAAGTCAAAAAGCTTAGTTTTAACAAGAATCTGCAGTTCATCCTTGTTAATAGCTTGAGAGTTTAAGTAGACAGCAAATAATTTAAATTATTTAAGGATTTAGTTGAATAAGGGATTGAATAAATTGGTTAGAGATAACGGGCATCCATGTGTACAAGCATCAAGGAAGACCTTAACAGGCAGCATTCCCTAAACCCGTACTTGTGAGTACAGATGAAGTGCAGTGAAGAGAATTTCTCCTCCAGAATTGAATTCTTTCTCTTATGCAACATTATCTGGATATTGCAAATACACATTTCAGTTAAAAAAAAAAAAAAAAACCAAAACACAAACAAACAAAAAACCCAAAACAACAAGAACAATGACAACAAAAACCCACAAACATGCTGGGATTTAATTTTTGTTTGGCACAGAACAAATGTACTAAGACTCCTAAATACGACTATGGCAGTTTCTGAAATGAGAGATTTCCAAAAAAAAGGACTTTTTTAAAAAGTTAAAAATAGGTTAGCCAATACGGATCCCAAAGATACATATTTCAAATATATATTTAAAGACAAAAATATTCTCAGTTCAGAAGGATACGTATAGCACTTAGTTTATGGTCCAAACTAAAAAAAGATAAGAATCACTCAAGATCAGTTGAGCTCATGAATTCTCTACCTTCCCAATGAACTGTGCGCTTGCCAGCAATCCCTCCTAGGCTAAAAAATAAAAATCTAATAGAGTGGGTAGAAATCCCTGGAGTAGAGCACAAGACATTGGCAGCAGAGATAGCCTCTCTTTCCCACAAACAGAAATAGAAGCTCCCAGAAGACCTCTGAGAACAGCTATGCTTTCCATAGCTGCACACCAGAGTGAGCCAAGACCCCTCTGGGGAAAGACCTTGTGAAACTTCCATCCATATTTCCGAAAGAAAAGGTTCGGTTAAATCAGGTGTTTACCTCCATCAGCTCCTTCCCATACGCATGTCTTCTAACTTGATGGCTTCAAAAAATTGGTGAAAGCAGAATGCCAGCATAATACTCCAGAAACGGCAGTCATGGAAAAAGCAAATGGCACCGCCCCCCCCCCCCCCCAACCCCATGACTCCCCACGTGAAGTCCTCAGGTGTAAAACAGAAAAGCTGAACCTCTTTGGTCTCAGCACACCGGCAGATCTCTATTCTTCCCTCCGGTTCCCTGGTTCCTTTTTTATTCCAACAGCAAACTTGTACCATGGAACCGTATCTTAACATATTCCTGGTTTTTGGGGGGGGATAATTTTTTTTTCTCTTTTAATGTCTAGCTCTAGACATTAACACCTGAACTTAATTTTATTCTTTATACAGCATTTCACCACTGACCTTTTGTTTCTTCTAAATAGAGAAAACTCCAGTTGCAGTTATCTGTGGGAACAAACCAGGTTATTTCAGGGCTGCTTCTGGACACTGTGACTACATATGCAATTGCTTAAGTGTTCAGAATCTGCCAGTTCCACAACTCGAACACAAAGGCATCCCAGAAAAACAAAAAACAGGAATAACAAATGCTCTCTCCAAAAGCTTCTGCAGTTTTCAGAGGGCTTCCAAGAGCCCATGTAGTCCTATGAGCATTTACAGCATTCCTGGTATTTATCATTATATCTCACACTGGTATTTCATCTCACCCAATTTTCTGCCTGTAACTTGGCAGAAAGGGGCAAGAAAGCCCTCACTAAACTGCCTCTAGAGAATATGGGCTCAGAAACGTCAATCAGAAGAGCTTGCACCCATTTGCGAGAGTTGTTTTGAATCATCTCGTGTAAAAACACTGGTTTAGCATGACTGGCCTTACGCATCTTCAGCTGATGTCCCATATAAATAATTTCAATGCAAACTGGAATCTGCAAAATTTATGTTCTCTTCCATTGCTACCTTCATCCAGTTCCCAGAATTCCAATCTCATTTTCTGTGGATATTTTATCACAGCAAGGACCAGCAAAACAGTGCAATTAAGTCCAAAGCCTAGGAGTGCAGCACATAAAAGACAATGGCATCTGATTTACTAATGCAGCCTTATAAATGCTTTTCCCTGCAACCTTGGCAGACAAAACCAGAACTCAACCCAAGATCTCCAGCAGAGCTGTAGGAATAATTGAATTTTCAGTTCAGTAGCCAAATTGGAAAAGAAAACAGTTTGAAATTACCCAAAATGTTTTTTGTTGTTTTTCTCATTAAAGTGAAACATGGGGTGAGGATACGCCGCTTCTCCTTCGCTCAACAGCCCGGCCATAATGTTTTTTTCAGCCAACATGTTGGTGACCTGGATTGAACCCCCTGATATGACCAGCCGGGTTAGCTCAGTTGGTTAGAACACGGTGCTAATAACGCCAAGTTCACAGGTTCAGTCTCTGCTCACTGCAGGGGGGTTGGGCTCGATGATCTCTCAAGGTCCCTTCCAACCCAAAGCATTCCATGATTCTATGATTCCTCTGCCCCTCCGAAAGAAGGGCTCTTGTCATCACCTTACAACGCATTTGGAAGGAGGTTGCTCTCATTCTCTCTGCTCTTGTTTCCACGGGTTATTTCACCACCCATTAGGAGAGAGAAACAGGTGTCCTCCCGCCAGCGCAAGAGATGTCCCCCAAATTCCAGATGATTGAATCACTCTTGGCACTCCAGTGCTTCGCGTCAAGTGAAGCGTAGCAGCTAGGAGCGCTGTCCGCCGCAGGTGACCACACATACAACGGCTGGGGCGTTCCCCTGGGAGTGGAGGAACAGTTTCAAATCCTCTAACACTGAACCTCTCTTTCCCAAACAAAAATGCGGGTTTCCCTTCTCTGGGGCCGAGGCCGGCAATGGATGCCTACAGAAAAGTGCAAGAACAGGGAAAGCACGTACTTACAGCTCTCTGCAATACTCTCCCAGGCTCCAGCAATTGCCAAACACACTTTATTGCTTATTTAGTAGCCTTTGATGCATAATTTTGCCAGTGTTTTAACTATTTCAGAATGCCTTGAGCATTTGCAAATTTGCTATTAGCCATCAGCTAAGAGGGCATCCTTCCCCTCCTGAACTTTGAGTCTAGACACTGAAAAAAAAAAAAACAAAACCAAAGCCCACAAATCAAATCATTTTAAAATTTGACCAAGATTTCTGATTAGTTCCAGGAAATGAACAGCCCCATTTTTCAGGTTTTGGAAGACCAGGCAACATACTAGAGCTTAAATCGTACCTCTGCAGCTGGAGCTACAACAAACCCAGGGCTTTGGTGGTTTGCTCCAGAAGAGAACTCTGTGTACATAGTCACCAGGCAGTCCCTGGCACGTGTGTGAGCGTCAGCCTCCCAGGAAGAACTGCACAGGCTGGCACCGACGCAGAGCGAGTACATTTTCTAGGCAGGCAGAGTGGTAAAAAGCAGCACGAAGGTCCCATTAAAAGGGAATGGCTTTTTCTTGCTGAACTCAGACGGACGGGCAGTCGAAGTGACTCCTCTTAGTTGGAAGCTGTTTAACCATAAATAGCAAAAGATTACTAAAAACTACAGGATAAAAATTATCTCTGTTTTGAATTAGACATGCAAGAGATGTAAATTCTTCTTTATATTTATTTAGAAAGATAATTATCTAATAAATCAAAATGCTTTACAAATTGCTTGGGTATGTTCATTTGAGTATTTTCTTAAAACTAATCGAGTTAGAAATCCCTAGTTTCCTTTTATAAACAAGATCATAAAATGCCTTAAAAATCTCGCAGGAAATTCATGAAAATTTATTCAGTATGGTATGAAAGAGTAAATCCCTCTTATGCTTATAGATACTTCCCAAATACATGTACATTTTAATTAATCCCATTAATTTTACAGGATTGCCTGCTTGTTTAACCTCCAAAGAAAGCAGCTTTCTTGAATGGAAATTAAATTTTGAGCTTCAAAGTATGGGTTGTGGTTTTTTTTACAATAACCAACACTGAAAAACACAAAACATTTCTTGCTGCATGGAAAGCTTGATTTGTTTTTCTCACATATATTTTCAGAGCACTGACAGCAACTGAGAGCATAGTACTTGCCTGCTACGTATAACGCTATGCAGGACATGAAATAATTATTCATTTCATTATAGGTCTTCTGAGGGAGCTATGTTTGAATTTGAGGCTAATAGGACAATCAGATGAACTGTATTTTCAGTTTCTTATAACTTTGGAATAATAGTTCTTTCTAGCTGGCATTACATCTCTAGTCTAAGATCATAGGCTCCAAACATTCAAAAAATATTAACTTCTGGCACCGTGTTATATTCGGGAGGAAAAAAAAAAATCAATATGGATTCCTTAATTTTTCTTATAAATGGCTTTATTTACTTTAAAAGCTGAGTTTAAGCATAAGATTTATTAGTCCTTTAACATTAATCACTTTTGCTATCTGAAAGCACCCACCATCCTCTAGGTAGCTGTGTTATCTTACACAGACACGTTCAGCTCCAAAACAAAAATATTGTCTCCAACACGGCCGATCACTAAATCAGAGTCATCGTCTGAACGCCCGCATGCTTCCTCAAGCGCAATGTCATTCCAAAGGATACTGAGCAAAGGCACATCAACTTTTTAGAAGGTAACATATGAAGTTACAGGAGGTATAGCCATGGGTTATTGCACCTTGCAGGTCAAGGTCTCCAAATCTCTTACCACATCCTGACCTGCTTTCATTTCTTGCAGCAACTGCTCCAACTTGGACATCCTATTTTATCTCAGTCTTTATCAGCACTGAAGAATTCGAGACCTAAAGGTAAAACGGGTATTTAGCTTCATGATTTCTCCTCATTCTTCATCACTTGTCAGATTTACCAGGCTCAGTGCGCTCACTAGTGCTCATTTCAACTCGATAAGCAAATAATCCAGAATTTTTGATCAATTAAATAATTACTTGTATTTCATAAATACGTTTTCCCACATACAGAAGTTATATCAAGTGGTATGGTATAACTGTTAAAAGAACATTTCAAAAGTAGAAAGGTGCAAGAGGTTTATAATACGAGGTAATGTGTGTGTGTGTGGTGCAAGGTATTTGTGCATTTGAAAAATATTAGAAATAATATTGAAAGAATGAAAGAAATTTCAGTTTATCAGACACCATAAAAACACTCACGACTAAAACTGAAGACATAGCTTTTCCTTGCGTATCGTTGTCACCATTTCCACAAAAATCCATGCAAAAACCATCACACAACACAGTTCAGTTAGCCAGACTTTAAAAGCTTGGTATTTTGTGAATACTGTAATATGTGTGCTATTTTACTGACAACACAAGAAAAAAAAAAAAAAACACTAAACTTACTTCAGTGTAGGGATTTAAATTGTCCAAAGAATTCTTTGTGCCTTCGTAAAGTTAGCATAAATCATGGCAAAAATCATTATCTATCCAACAGAACAAACCCACTCCCCATGCTGTCTTTTTCTAGGCCTTTTTTCCAGGCTGCCTCCAGAACCTGTCTATAGCTATCTCCAGAAAATCATAATACACAATATGCTATGAAACCTAGTTTCATTTAAAACATTCAGTTTCATTTTAAAGTTGCTTTGTATATATTTGCTTGTAAAAAAAGCTAAGAAGAAAAAAAAAAAAAGCAAATGCTTTTTTGTTTTTTCCTGCTAAATAGACTGGAAGCGTATGACAAATACTGCTAATAAACTAACGTCTCCGTGTGTAATGAAAGGGAAACTTGTTCAAGGCTGCAGGAAAGCGGCAGCGTCATGTGTCGGGGAAAGCAACTCATAGCGCAGGTAACAACGGTAACGTGGCCGGTCATCCGTAATGATGTGCTAATGAGGTTGTAGTGAGGTGGGTGTTGGGCTCTTCTCCCACGTAGTTAGCGATAGGACGAGAGGAAATGGGCTCAAGCTGCACCAGGGGAGGTTTAGGTTGGAAATTAGGAAAAATTTCTTTATGGAAAGGGTGGTCAAGCATTGGAACAGGCTGCCCAGAGAGGTGGGGGAGTCCCCATCCCTGGAAGTGTTCAAAAAACGGGCAGAGGTGGCACTTGGGGACATGGTTTAGTCTGGTCTACCCTTGATTGGCTTAGAGTAGACTTGGTAGTGTAGGTTAATGGTTGGACTGGATGATCTTAAAGGTCTTTTCCAACCTAAACGATTCTATGATTCTATGTGGTTTTCTTCCAACCCAAGTGTATATACTGGGTTTTTGTTGAACAAAAGAAAAACAAAAAAAATTAGAGGGAATGGTTAAGTGTCATGAGTTGTGAAGTTTACGCCCTAGCAGGCAACAGCGTTGTTTCTAGGGAACCAGCTGGAGTGCGGACTTCTCTCCTGCTGAGGTGGGTTCATGCGTTGGCCGGACAGCGACAACCGCGCAGGGGCTGGGCTGGCAGAGGGAAAGCAGCCCCGAGGGCAGAGCCCACCACCCAGCAGCCCCGGCACGTCCCAGCCTCTGCCAGCAACACCGGCTCCCGCGGGGCTGGGCGACGCTCCGCCCTGCGCTGGCAAGGAACTCGCAAGGCAAGGGCTGTGAGGGACCTGTTCCAGGAAAAGAGCTTTCAGCGCGTTTGGATTGCTTTGTAAACCTTAAACCTTAGCGATCTCTCTGGGCTGTTCAGATACCGGGGGATTATTTAGTAATCCCTTGGCACTTTTCTGCTTCTGTAACTTCAACATCACAAGGGCAGGAGTAGGAAAGAGGGGAAAACCCAGCGAGACCTGAGCCTACCCCCAGCCCGCCTGCAGAAGGCACCCTGTGCGCACCCATGTCGCGACTGAGCCCGCGGAGAGCAGCAGAGTGGGCTCCGGCATTGAATGCTGAACTTGCAGCGGTGCAAAAACACCTATCAGAAAAGTACCGGGGAAACCGGGCATTGGCGCCCAGGTTGATTAACAGACGTCAGCTCTAGGAGCAAACTGGGGCTGCGCTTGCGGGGAGGTGCGGAGGAGCCAGCACAGGGCTTCAGCCTCGAGCCTGGCACCGCAGCCCCAAAACACCGAGCTGGAGCGGCACGCAGCTGCCCCGGGCTGCTCCCAAGCCGCCGCACAGCACCGCGGCGCGCAACTTCCCTCCTCCGCCCTGCTCAGCTGCAGAAGCAGTGGGAGCACAACCTTAAGGGGGCAAGAAGGCCAACTTCTGCAAATAGTAAGATAAAAATA
Source organism: Pelecanus crispus (assembly GCF_030463565.1). Taxonomy (NCBI): domain Eukaryota; kingdom Metazoa; phylum Chordata; class Aves; order Pelecaniformes; family Pelecanidae; genus Pelecanus; species Pelecanus crispus. The sequence continues at coordinate 1,820,221 of NC_134652.1, forward strand.
TCACTCCTATAGTCTGTAAGGGCATCTGCATTTCCAATGCAGAGTTTAATTTCAACTTATAGAATCATAGAATCGTTGAGGTTGGAAAAGACCTTTAAGATCACCCAGTCCAACCATTAACCTACACTACCAAGCCCACACTAAACCAATCAAGGGTAGACTAGACTGAACCATGTCCCCAAGTGCCACCTCTGCCCGTTTTTTGAACACCTCCAGGGATGGGGACTCCCCCACCTCTCTGGGCAGCCTGTTCCAATGCTTGACCACCCTTTCCGTAAAGAAATTTTTCCTAATTTCCAACCTAAACCTCTCCTGGCACAGCTTGAGCCCATTTCCTCTCGTCCTATCGCTTGTTCCTTGGGAGCAGAGCCCGACACCCCCTCCCTGCCCCCTCCTGTCAGGGAGTTGTAGGGAGCGATCAGGTCTCCCCTCAGCCTCCTCTTCTCCAGGCTGAACACCCCCAGCTCCCTCAGCCGCTCCCCACCAGCCCTGTGCTCCAGACCCTGCCCCAGCTCCGCTGCCCTTCTCTGGACACGCCCCAGCACCCCAATGTCCTTCTTGTGCTGAGGGGCCCAAAACTGGGCACAGCATTCCAGGTGCGGCCTCACCAGCGCCGAGCACAGGGGCACAATCACCTCCCTGCTCCTGCTGGCCACACTATTCCTGACACAAGCCAGGATGCTGTTGGCCTCCTTGGCCACCTGGGCACACTGCTGGCTCATGTTCAGCCGCTGGCGACCAACACCCCCAGGTCCTTTTCGGCCAGGCAGCTTCCAGCCACTCTTCCCCAAGCCTGCAGCGCTGCATGGGGTTGTTGTGACCCAAGTGCAGGACCCGGCACTTGGCCTTGTTGAACCTCACACAGTTGGCCTCAGCCCATGGGTCCAGCCTGTCCAGGTCCCTCTGCAGGGCCATCCTACCCTCCAGCAGATCGACACTCCCACCCAACTTGGTGTCATCTGCAAACGTACTGAGGGTGCACTGAATCCCCGCATCCAGATCATTGATAAAGATATTAAACAAGGCTGGCCGAAACTTTAAGAAAAATGAGAAGAAAAAGTATTTGATAGTGGGTGTATCCTGCCATCCTGTAGCTATGATGCAGCAGCAAAGACAGAGACTGATTTCCCGACAGCTCGAGAAAGCAGAAGCACATTTTAATGAAGAAACCGGTCTCCTTCCCTTCGGTGCACTACTTGGCAGCGCCCAACAGCCCATGGATAACAGATGGTCAGCAATTTCCTAATAACCTGGCAGGCCTGACACGCTACCTACTGGGATAGGAGCTGTGGCAAAAAGATAAAAATGGCACTGCATAATGAATAGGAGGGGTCTGAGCATTCAGATACATTTGCAGAGCAGCTAATCAGATCTTAAATTACCAAAATCCTTGAAAGTGAAGTCTTTTTGGACCCTAGGCATACGGGCAAATTTTCATAAGCAAACAATATGATTTAAGCATGTACCAGAAACTATTCAGACCTCACAGTTTTGACAGCAGTGGGGAAACAAGAACAAAAGCTGCATAAATAATGTTCATATAAAGCTCATTACAAACCGAGAATAAAGCCGAGCATTCCTAATAATCCAGCATGTTTTTAAAATAATTCATAGCGGTTCATGGTCGTTTATGTAAAGCAGTCAGAAATAACCACACTGGACAGAAACACAGAAGGAAATGGTGGAAAGAAGGAAGAGCAAGATGAGCCTAGCAAAAAGCACGTGGAGTAGGAGGAAATTAGACAACGCAGCCAATCTGGAGATAAAATGATGTCAACATCAGAACGGTAATAAGTGTTATCAGTTTTACAGAAGGCAAAACACATTTTCTTGCCTTCACAGCTTAATTTTCTTCACAAGCCTCAAGAACAGCGAAGCTGGGAGCTTGCTAGGCGAGAGGCAAGTCGCCCAGTGCGCCCACCACCCCGAGCCAAGGCAGCACAGAGCAGCTGCGCTCCAGCTCTCCCTTGGTTAGTTTCTGTCCTGGTTTGGGCTGGGACAGAGTTAATGTTCTTCCCAGCAGCAGGCACAGTGCTGTGGTTTGGATTTAGGAGGAGAATAACGCTGATAACACGCTGATGGTTTAGTTGTTGCTCAGCGCTGCTTATGCCAGGCAAGGGCTTTCCAGCTTCCCCTGCTCTGCCAGGGGCACAAGGAGCTGGGAGGGGGCACAGCCAGGAGAGCTGACCCCAACTGCCCCAAGGGCCATTCCATACCATACGGCGTCATGGGCAGTATAGAAACTGGGGGGGTTGGCCGGGGAGCAGCGATCGCTGCTGGGAACTGGCTGGGCATCGGTCGGCGGGTGGGGAGCAACTGCATTGGGCAGCACTTGCTTTGGATATTGCTATTATTATTATTATATTGTTATTATTATCATTACTATTTTACTTTATTTCAACTATTAAACTGTTGTTATGTCAGCCCAGGAGTGTTTCTCACTCTCACCCCTCCGATTCTCTCCCCCATCCCATGGGGGCAGGGGCAGTGAGCGATGGCCGCGTGGTGCTGGGCTGGGGCTGGGGCTGAGCCCCGACAGTTTCTGACTGCGCACCGTGACTGCCGCATCACTTACGCGACGGATTATTATTATTTCCCCCCCCCTCCCCAACCTGAGACTTTCTCCTTGCATTCTGCATGGCATCATCCTTCTTATCCTGAGCCCTTGGTAATCCTAGCCTTTGTGTTGTTTGTTCTTTTGCTGCGCGGTACGGCACGGAGAGATGCTTGCATCATCACGTGACAGTTACAGCCAGGGCAAGGAGGAGCTTCGGGTATTACAGCTTCGGAAAGCGGCTCCAGGCTCACCCAGGCTCTGTGCCCAGGCACACGCGGAGTTTTTAGCTGACTAGCAGTTAACAAGACATTTCAAGACAAACCTGCTCTGAATCAATAGCTTTGCCTAATGCGGCTTCCCGGGCCGCCGCGGAGTGCCAAAGCCCATGGCAGATGTTCCCAGCAGCTGTGCGCCGCGCCAGACCCTCGGCTTCGGCACCCCCGGCTCCCCACGGGGCACGGCTGCGCTGGAGGGGATGGGGTGCAAGCGAGCCCTGCCTGGGGAGATGCCAGGAGCTTCCCACACCTCCGCACCCCAGCAAGCCGACGTTCCAGGGCTTCGTCTGCTCTGCCCCCGCGCAGAGGAGCGTTGCTGAAGAGCCTTACGTGAACGTCTCACCCTGCGTAAATTCATGCTCGTTAACACCCGTGCAACCGTTCAGCGCTTGTAACGCACGCCGTGGGGCAGGGTTACAGCCCCTAACATCGCAGCCACGGCGAGAGGAGTCGCGCCCTTCGCTGAACCTTAGGAAACACAGGATTCATGCCACGGGTGTGGGAGCAAGTAGGGGAGATCTGGGAAACAGACATTATTGGCAGACATCAACTAAATGCCGGTTTGATACTGTTGGAGAGTCTGAAACCACTCTCTGCAAAGAGGTGCTTAAATCACAGCCCTCCTTTCCTGGGGGGAGCCGCCTTTTCTGCTGTGCAGTGTACCACGCTAATGGTGAGAGCGGTTGCCAGGGAAGAGGGACCATAAAATAAAGCTGAGACAATGCTGAAGGTGAAATGCAATATTTATGAGCCTGAAGAGACAGAAGAAGGGAGCCTGGCTCGGCTGCATGGGCCGTGGGGATGGGGAGGCTGGCTGGAGCGCTCCCCTCAACGCTCCCCTCAAGGTGGGGTGGGAGCCGATACCCCCAGCCGAGGGCAACGCTGAGCCCGCGCCTTCTGTTTCCAGGGCAGGTGCTCTCACCACTGGGCTGTTGCAGAATAACAGCACATGAACATATGGGTTTATATACTATACACATACCTAAATTATATATGAGTATAATCCTAAACAAATTAATATAAAATAAATATACGTGTCACATGTATATGTTTATATTGAAATTAAACACTGCTTGGAATGAAGCTTTGTGCAGTCCTCAAAGCTCCTGGAGAGCAGAGAATTCACCACGCTGGGACCTTCAACATCAGAAACAAAAACTTCCCCAAGTCCTACACCTTGATGCGGGCAAAATATTTGCTCAAGCACCCAGCAGGAGCTCTGGGCTCACGCAGCAGCCGGGCATTAAACCCTCGAGAGCCGAGAGATCATCGCGCAGCTCCTCGGAGCCTCCTGCCTTGCTGGGTGCAGAGGGAAAGCAGCCCAGCACAGGTCCAGGCTCGATCTGCAAAGCAAGTGGCTTTAGCTCTCCCCGCGTACGCAGCACTCGCGGGGCTGCTGGCTGCTCCATCCCACTCCCAAAGTGCATTTTTGTAGCATTTAAGTGTCCAAGGTCCCTTTTCTTGGCTCTTATCTTTGCTTCACCAGGAAATCATTGTTTCTCTCAAGCTGCATGAGAACAAAAAAAACCAACAAGGCTAAGCTGAAACTAAGGGAAGTTTTCTCCATCCCTGTGAATCAATGTAATATTTGGAAGACGAAATCTCAGTCCTGCTCAATTTCAGTGCTCTGAGGGTTAGCATCCCCCGCTGCAAGCCCAGGCCTCGGAAATTGCGTGAAAATCCCAATTCCTACTTTCAGCCTCACTCTAAGCCCTAAAAACAATTGCAACTCTCCATTTTGAGTTCTTTGCCCAAGGCTCCTAAAACTTCATATGGGGATTTGGGAGCCCCATTTGAAACAAATTGTTTTAATTAAAATAGTAATTTTCAGCCCCCAGAGATGTAAACTATTAAAGAGTTGCCAGGAGGGAGATCTACTAATGGAGAGCAATGAGCAATTATAGCCAATCTGCTGCAGGTTCTCTGAGAAAAACACACTGGAAAACCAAAGCAGCCACTTGCCAACTGACTATTTATCACCATAGACAGCGTTTAATGGTATACAGGTTTTTCCTTCCATAAAGGCTCAGCAAGTGCACTTCATTTTCTCATGTGTCATCAAGTCATTTTGATATAAGAGGAGAGATCAGCAAAGGGAAATGGAAGAAACAAATCTCCTCTCTGTTAAATAGCTCTTCAGCACCTGAAACAACGGGCGTGCAGAGAACAAGGGAGGCGGATGAAAATGTTTTTCCTCGTGAAAGTGAACCCTCTGTCTCAGACAATCCTGCTCTTTTCTCCCAGACACCCAGAATTTCAGGAATATTCACTGGGGACGTACCAGATTTCAGGGATATTTAGAGACCCCAACCAAGTTCATGTTTCGATTTTCCCACGCCAAGTCAAAAGTGGACGCTATGCAGCCAGAACTAAATGCTCGGGTGCTTCCCTGGAAAGGTAAATGTGAGCAAAAGGAAGAAAGGAAGAGGTGTTTTGTGTTTTGTTTTTTTTTTCCCCAAATTGCAACATGGAAGAAAAACACCAAGAACCTTAACAACTTAGGCAAGCTATCTGAGAGCCACCTGCCTTCTTCCTAAATTAACCTTCACTGGTTTAATTTCTTGTTCTGGACTATACACGGATTCGCTGGAAGGACAAACCTCGGAAGACAAAAATTGCTTGCCGTTCCAAAGGCCCATACTTCTGATCAATGCTCTTTTCATGTTTCAGGACTAAATGTGTGCCTTAAATGTGGCTCGAAGGAATGTTACTTCTCTTCTGACTTATGGAATGCTTCCTATTATGAAGAAATGTTGGCGTGGTTTTATAGCTTCAAGTACACTGCTGTTCACAGACCCGAGAGCCTAAAAAGAATATGATCAGCTGGAGATCAACTGAGCAAAAGACTGCTATCTAAAAATAAAAATATTTGCATTTTTCTAGTCTGATCTGGATATTTTTCTGCTGAAGTGTGTTTCGACACTCAGCGGCAGCACCACTACGGTCCCCTTGGAGATGCAAGGGGACAAGTGTGGGGTGTCCGGACACATACACGGATGTCTGTATACATACTTTCACATATAGATACATGTCCGTATGCCTACAGTGACCCAGCGTACATCTCAAAAATTTCATAGACTTACCATATTCAACTCATTTGAAGAAAAGCATCCTCCTTTAGAAGGCAGGCGATCAAGTTTTCACTTTTAGGTGGCATCATCTCTACTGAAATAATCCAGGACGACCTATATTTGGAAACAGAAAAATAAAAATAAATTTTACGTAGTTTTTGATATGCAGATTGCTAGTGTAGAAAACAAGTCAGTAACTCAGTTTAACACTGAAAAAGAAAGCATGGTAGCAAGCTCCCTGGGGGGGAAAAAAAAAAAAAAAACCACACAACTTTTTCAAAATAAAAACTCCACCTTTTTTCTGTAAATAACGTTCATTTGTTCCTTGTTTTTCTATTCGGAACCACAGAGCATCTGCCTCTGCCACCCACAGACACAAGGGAGAAACACATTACTCCACGGAATAGCTGTTCATGTCAGCACGGTGACCTACTAGAGATAGCATCAAGATGAAAAGTATTATTCTTTTTTATAATTCCCTTCTCACTCGATTCAAACCTCATTAAATCAAGAGGAATATTACCCATACATTTAAGCATGTGTTGCATGAGGCCTTTTTTTCAGAAATGCGGGCACTGTTTATTAATAATGGTGTCATCTGACTCTCTTAGGTAACGAACGCCAGCAGACGACACTGTATTTCACCCAGGGCTCTACTGTAATAATTAAATAATATTAAGTAGAAGTACTAGGGATGGAATTACTAGAGAAATCAAGACTCTTAAAAGAATTCCACTGAAGGATGTTTAAACAGACATTCCACAAGGGCAAATAGATAAATTAAGTTTTCCCTTAGCAGTCTGTGTGACAACAGGAGAATACTAAACAGAGAGCATAAGGGACATGTTGTAGCAAAATGTTTTGCCTTATTTTTAATTTAAATGGAGTTATATAGATGGAGAGCCTGGAGGCATCAACCATTGCCAATCAAAGCTTACATAATGAGTAAGTCTTATACCTATACTGAAATCATCACTGCCCAGAACTGCTCAAGTCATCTGAGGATGAATTTTTTCGGTATAGACATGTACAAAGTCTTTTTTTTTTTAAAGTATTTTCAAAAAACATGATTTCTCTTTGGCAAAGAAACCCTTTGAAGCAGTCCAAATAGCCTTTGAAGTTAAAATAGAGAAGTCATTTCATATTCATACACCCATTTTACCTCCCCCTTCCTAAAAAAGAAGGCATATAGCTTAGTGAAAAATTTATATAATCATATGAAATAGGCGGGCTCATCTCGTGACATCAGAAGCATGCAAGCAAACATAATGCTGTTAAAATGGAAGCGTACATATCTTTGTGTGTAAATCAAAGACACAACGAAGCAAAATATTGCAAAAAAAGAAATCCAGCTTAGTTATTCCAGACTAAGTGCTACAACATACAAGTCCGAATACTGCAATGTATATAGTAAAGTGTACGAAGCATGAATGGACTGGTAAATATCTACTTGTTTTGAGGAGTTGTCCTCGCTTAGCAGCCTAACTTAGATTTATTAAAGCTAGCAAAGAAACATGCACCTAAGTCACAAAGGCTATTAAAAACTTATGGAAGTGGTAGATGCCATACCATCCATTAGTAGCAGGATTTTAAAGCTCCTCTTCTCCTCCTTCCATTCCTACAAACGTATTTCTCACCTTTACAATATTTCCTAAGAGTCTCCTATGTCAGAGATTTTCCCATGCACGCCTTTCCAGAGCCTCAGAAAAATGAGAATGGCTGATCTTACCTGAAAACTAAAAGCTCTGAGATAGTTCTCTGTGGAATGATGAAAAATCCCCCAGGTTCAAGAAAACAATTGGTAAATACAGGCTTCTACTTCCATAAAATACAATTTGTTAAATACAAATGTTCGCTAATGGAAAGTGTTTTACTGCCGCAAACACGAGCCTGCTTGGAAGACAATGGGAAGTTGATAACCAAGCAGTAAAAGCAGCAGCACACACATCTACGGGGGCAGGGTAATGAAAGGCATGTTTTGCCATTCCTGCATGCCTTCTTCAGGAGTTGCATCATTTCTGTTTATCCATCTACTGTGCAGAAAGCCACATCTGTATTCAAACTCTACTTGATTCTGGCAAGTGTCTCTTCTTATCGCACAATCCATTATTTTTTCTTCTACACAAAAAAATCCCATCAAAAGATCAGCTTAAACTTTTTACCTGAGCTGTCCAGTGGAAAAAACGGTGACCCAATTTTTTTTTTTTTTTTTAATAATTCCTCACTAATTTAATCTCTTTTTGTGTATACTGGGTGTTTGCGAAGAGGGAAATGATCTTAAAAAAAAAAAAAAGGAAATAAATCATGTAACAGGAATGCTCATAAATCTGTATTTATCCTGGAAGTAAAAGTAAACTCACCAAAGATGATTTACTGCGTCTTATAATGAATGTGACTATTAGGTGCTTAGATTTTATTAGCATTGTGAAAGAATATATTTTATGTTCAAATATTTAAATACTCATAGAAAGCAAATGCAAAAATATTGTAAATATTAAGCATCCAATTACTTCAAGTTATGTAAAAAAAAAAATCACTGAAAAATAATTTCCTGCCTGCAGAACAATATATTGCCAAAATCTGAAATTTCTACTTTACCGAAGAATCCAATGAATGTGATGGCTTTATTTGGAGTCTAAATGAAGAAGCGTGTGTATTTCTCACAGAAACAGGCAGGACAGCAGCTGACATTTGGAGCTGACCACAGGACAGCTTCAGGGATTAATAATTAATCACTTCAACAGAGGAGCAGAATATAAAAGTACTGACTCCAGCAATGGGTTTCTCAGAGACATTTTTTTCCTCAAAGACAGTTCTTGGCTATTTTCATGCTACCCAACCCTCCAGCAAAGACTGTCACCCCCATAGAAGTTTTTCCTGAAAATTAATTTTCGACACCTTACAGCAGCCCACGTGGCTTTCAAACAGCCACAGAATTTTGCGACAAAACCACAATTTCTGCATTGGCCATGTGGCAACCATCCAGCATCCAGTGCTGGGCTTAGCACAGACTTGTTCTGCAAAGGGGAGGAGGAAGAGGCAGGAAAGCAAAAAAATGACCAATGCCTTCCTCAAAATGAGTAAGAACAGCAGCTTAGGCTTGCTGGTAGCTTGCAGTAATGCTGTGGAGAGGAGAAATAAACATTTCTTATGCTAAGTCACTGCGGTCATGGTTTTGTTCTTTCCTAATGAATCCTAATTTCCTAATGGATGCCAGGATGGTGGTGGAAGATGAAGGTAAACTACAAACAATGCAAGCTGTGTTGGCGAGTGCATTAAAAATAAAATCATAGAATCATAGAATCATTTAGGTTGGAAAAGACCTTTAAGATCATCCAGTCCAACCATTAACCTACACTACCAAGTCCACAAAAATAGTCATAAGACAGCACTCTGCAAAATGAAGCAGGGAAACCCCACAAACGTACTCATTTCACATCTCCCACGTTCAGACCACCACAACTATCAGGACACAAAAAGAGTTTTCTTCTTCTAGATGCAGAGTTCTGGTGATTTTGAACTGTTCCGAGTTTAGCTCAATCCAAAAATAACTTTAATGACAATAAAACGCCAGCTCTTCAAACCGCATTGCTCTGTAGGGTTACACAGGTAGATGGGAGGGTGTTCTTGTTGATTTGATTCATGTTATTTGAATTGATCATTACCTGCCTACTAACCTTAAATAGCCAGCCACGATGCTACTTTATTTTTCAGAGCTACAATAAAGAAAATGCTTCCACTTCGTAAATTATAGTCCTACAATTGATAGCACTACTTTGAATGCAGTTATCTCTTGCTTAAATCAAATCAAATACATACCTTAATGGCAAACCAACGTTTTTTCATGCAACCCTCCACATCTGAAAGGACAAAATTCAGTGAGAAACATTATGTACGTTGTAACTTTATTGCAAAGCAGCATATGCCAAAGCACGATACACGTACAAGGGTATGACAGAGGTTTTTTGCAGCCCTCCCCAAGGAGTTCGTAGAGAACCCTATCAGTTAGGCAATACGTGGGCAGATTCCTATACCCACAACTACTGAAAGCTCCTATCATTTCCCCATTCCCAAATTATTTTTTTTACATTGTGAAAACCAACAATTACATTTAATTAGTTCTGTTCCTCATAACCCCTCTAAGACACTTTTCGCCATGGACTCAACAGTAAAACATTTTTAATTGTGTAAGTTTAACCCAACGGGGAGCTAAAATGTTATAAAACTTATGAAAGAGTAAAGAACTAGCAAGTGTGGAAAAATCTGAAAGATACTTAGTTTCAATCTTGTGCTTAACTTTGCCATGGATGAACAAACATTGCCTTTTGCAAAGTTTTTCTGGCTTACTATGTAACTGAGAAATTAGTTGCAGAAAATATTGATTTGAGGAACAGATACAGCATTCATTTTCCTGTAGATTCCCTACCAATATTCAGGTAGGGATGAATTTAGGTAAAATGAATGATTCAGGTAAAATGAATACCGAAAGCTGAACTTCCAGAGGTGTAATTGCATCCATATTAAGCTGGTGAAGAAACAGAAACTCTCTCTATATATTTTCCTCTCTCTGGTTCATCCTCCTTTTCCCTTTAGTGTAGGGTCCAGCCAGGAAGGGCATTTTCTCGACTGCAAAGCAACGCAGCATCGCTGTATGCTCAGGGGTGCACAGTGACAGAAGGTTACTTACTTTTCCTTAGTAAAAAGGTTTTTCCACCAGAAAAAAAAAAAAAAAATTAACTATTTCATAATATATCTGCTAAGGGGAATTTCAAACTTTGACATGTGCAACTATTAAAGACTCTTCCTATCACATCCACGCTTCCCTGGGAGCTCTGAGATTTCCTTACGTCTTTTTCCCCCATGACGAATTTGTCTAAAACCTGTTCAGGTAGGAAGGACTTGCTTTCTGCAGGATGGTATATAACATATGGTATAATACCTGGTATAACCAGACTGCTTTTAACCAGTCAGACACCCTTGCCTCATCAGCCTGATCTTTATTCAAAAAATAGTGCTGCCTCTGTCCTCTCCTTCCTGCTACAAAAGAACCACAGAGCAATTCCTCGGGAACTACCAAGAATTTTTTGCTACCATGCAACCTAGCTGTAACTGCACACAGATGCTGATAAGATCAACCCGTGAAAGTACCAGCCTTGGCCAAGCAGGGTTTCTTTTTGATACAGCTCCTAAGGGGCAGAAGCGCAGCCTCCAGCGAATAAACAAGGACTTCCCATCATTTTATACATGCATTTTTTAAATACCACCACCAAACAACCTTTTACATAAGCCTTTATGCAGCCTGAAACTATCAGGAACACTGTTGCTTGATAACCCATGCAGCTGTGGAAAATTCCCCCTTCATTTAAGTTTTGAAACACGACTTTAGAAGCCTAAAACTAACTCCACCTGAATTTCGTAATGAGTGGGAGTATGCGACAGGCTGACAGCCACCGTGCTCTGGCAGCTCACGAGCGTGTTACTCTGCTTAAAATGCTGCCTGAGTATGGACTTGTAGCTTGGAGTATCTGAAATGAACCTTAGATTTTATGCTCACCTTCCTATTAAATGACATGGGGAACTTAACTCAGATAAATGCATGTTTATACATTTTAATTATATATTAAAGTGTGTTTTGCGGATACATAAGAAACATCAGTGGCATATTAACTTATATTAGCTTTAACAAAAAAAAAAAATCATTGACACATTTGCAATTATTCTGCAATTATATGGAAATTACATTACACACTAATTGCTCTGACAGGTGCCTAATAGCTTCTCTAAACAGGGGGGGTGAGAATTTACCCATGGGTATTCTCAATTATTTTGCTTGACCACCTTTTGCCTCTCCTTAAAGCAATGAAAATATGAAGCAGCAATAACAAGTTTCTGTTCTCCCAGGGTTGTTTCTCCCCCGCCCCCAACACAAATTGATGTGATCCTTCATGCTTGCCTCCGTGCATCCCCCAGCCCTCTGCTGCTTGCCAGGGGAAACCTTCCTGTCTTTGGCAGAACTCCCGAGCCTCTAAAAGCTTTTCCAGGTTTGTTCCTGAAGCATCCGTGCTCAAAACTTCAGCAGCTTTTTTAGCAAACTGAGCCGGAGGAGGGGACTTCACCGTGCCTAGCGCACGCTGCAGCCCTCAGTATGATTGTATGAGCACAGCTAATGCTCTTAGTAAACCTTCCCACACGTACTCTAGGTACAAATTATCTCGGTCCAAGTACTGCTAAACAAATAACCATCTCTTTGTGTGTTGTTTACCTCCATTAATTTGAAGACCCTCCTTTCTAGGCAACCATGCTGTGAGGGAAAGGAATGGGCTTGTAAAGCTGAGGGGTCCTGGCCACAACTTGATAAGAGTAATGAAGCTAGAATGAAGCTGCAAAAATGACAACGTCGATGGAAAATGTTGCCAATACAGCTGACAAGTGTGCATGAAATAAAATTTTACCCTACTGACAGGTTTACCGTAGGCTGGTCTAGGACAGGACAACCTCATAGAATAGAATCATAGAATCATTTAGGTTGGAAAAGACCTCTAAGATCATCCAGTCCAACCATTACCCTACACTACCAAGTCTACTCTAAGCCAATCAAGGGTAGACCAGACTGAACCATATCCCCAAGTGCCACATCTACCCATTTTTTGAACACTTCCAGGGATGGGGATTCCACCACCTCTCTGGGCATCCTGTTCCAATGCTTGACCACCCCTTCCGTAAAGAAATTTTTCCTAATATCCAACCTAAACCTCCCCTGGCACAGCTTAAGCCCATTTCCTCTCGTCCTATCGCTAACTACTTGGGAGAAGAGACCAACACCCCCCTCCCTGCCCCCTCCTGTCAGGGAGTTGTAGGGTGCGATGAGGTCTCCCCTCAGCCTCCTCTTCTCCAGGCTGAACACCCCCAGCTCCCTCAGCCGCTCCCCATCAGCCCTGTGCTCCAGACCCTTCACCAGCTTCATTTAGGTTGGAAGGGACCTTTAAAGGTCATCTAGTCCAACCCCTCTGCAATGAGCAGGGACTTCACCTGACTGCCATGACTTTTCAAATATCACGGAGAGCAGCTTGGCAACTACATCAGCCAATTCCCTCAGAACTCTGGGATGCATCTCGTCAGGTCCCATGGACTTATGTACGTTCAGGTTCCTCAGGTGGTCATGAACCTGATCTTCCCTTACAGCGGGAGGGGCTTTGTTCCCCCAGTCCCTGTCTTGTGGCCCATCCACTCAAGAGGTGTGGGAAGAGAGGTTCCCAGTGAAGACTGAGGCAAAGAAATGTTGAGTACCTCAGGCTTCTCCATGTCCATTGTTACTGGTTTGCCAGTCTTGCTCATCACAGGTGTACACTTCCTTTGACCTTCCTTTTCTGGCTGACATGCCTATAGAAGCCCTTCTTGTTATTCTTTGCATCCCTTGCCAAGGTCAACTCCAGCTGCACCTTGGTCTTCCTGACCGCATCCATACACAACCAGGCAGGATCCCTATACTCTTCCCAGGATACCTGCCCCTGCTCCCATTGCCTTGGCATTTCCTTTTTGCCCTTTAATTTGACCAGCAGGTCTTGACTCATCCATACCAGTCTCTTGCCTTCCCTTCCTGATTTCTTACACCTGGGGATCGAGAGCTCTTGTGCTCTGTGAAAAGTGTCCTTAAAGATCTGCCAGCTCTGTTCTGCCCCCTTGTTCCTGAGGACCATTTCCCAGGGGATCCTACTGACTAACTCCTTGAAGAGCTGGAATTTTGCTTTCCTAAAATTCAGGGTCCTAACTTTACTCTTTGCCTGAGGACTGCAAACTTCACCAGTGCATAATCACTGCAGCCCAGGCTGCCTCCAATCTTGACATCACCGATGAGTTCACTTGCGTTGGTGACCATCAGGTCCAGTATCGCATCCCCTCAGGTAGGGCTGTCTGTTACCTGGCTTAAGAAGTTACCCTCAATGAATTCCAGGAATCTCCTGGATTGCCTACAGCTTGCCGTGCTTTTTTTCCAGCAGATGTTGGGGTGGTTGAAGTCCCCCAGTAGGACGAGGGCCTGTGAGTGCAAAACCTCCTGGAGCTGGAGGAAGAAAGCTTCATCAATAGCTCCCCTTGATCAGGTGGGCTGCAGCAGACACCAGCCACCAGGTTCCCTTTGTTGCCTCTTTTCACATCCCGCCTGCCACTGCCACGACCTTCCTTGGGCAGGCATCAGGACACATTGTAGGGTTCACTCTTCAGGCTACAGCAAAAACATTTTTCCTGTCTGAAGGCAGAGTGCAATCGAATGGGACAAGATGAATATGGTTTCCATGCCATCAGAGAGGGAGTCTAAAAAAAAGCTGTTGCAAACCAGTGGCAAATTGTACAGGAGAGGCACCAACCACTGTGGATCTAAAGCTCCTCACTGTTGTTGTTCAGTGAACACCTTTACATATTTTCAAATTGGTTTTTCATTGTTAGACTTATGCTATAATGTTACCACAGGTGTAAGCCAAACAGTAGGTAAGCCCCCTGGAACAATCACTTGCGAATCACACATCTGCAAAAAGCTAAACAAACCCAGAAGAAGCAGCCTTGCCTATAAGTAAAAACCAGCAAGTGCCATTTCAGTTACTACCGAGCGCTCTGCCATCCTTCCCAGAGACCTGGTCTCCCGAGTGCTTCACCACTACAGCCCTCTACAAATTGAAATTTTATGTACATTCTGTAATATAACCCCCATATGTTTAATATAGTCTCATTGTGAAAATGCTTTCCAGACTTGTTTGCAAACACTATAATACTGAAAAACAAATGCCAACTCTTGCATTCAAATGAGAGTATTGCCTGTAAAATTGTGACCTTTTTTTTATATATAGACACCCACAGCTGTTAACCAGGATTATCTATACATCCCAAGGTGTATTTCATCTGAAATGCAAAGCATTTCTTTATTGCACGTATGGTTGACTGGGAATAAAATGAGTTTGTTTCCCTGTGACTGAAAGCTATTTGCATGACTTTCAGATATTTAGAGGTGATTTACAACTTCTGCATTCACATCATGGATAGATAAACAGGAAAACTGTACTGTGTATGACAATTACTACCCTCAACATCTGTTTTATCCTAAAAATTATTTTATATAAAAGAAATTCTACCTTAATTATTAGGTCTGACCTAATTTTTTTTTCCTTTAATGTTTGTTTTCAATGGCAGAAGACTCATCTTTTTCATTAAGCATAGACAGATTCTGTAGATATATCAATTGGTCACTTAGGAAGACATACGCAGAACTTTTTATAGTGTATGTTACGCATAACGCTTTTCTTAAAGAGAAGTTAGTTGTTGGCCTCTATTCTCTTACAGCAAATATTAATTTTATGGATAATTTGACTTGTGAAATTCAACTCAATGCATGTCTCCACTGCAATTAGGCTGGGCAATAGCAGCTCAGTGGCAGACTGACAATTTTAATGTAGGCAGCTAGAGCAGAAAGAGCAGGGAAGGTACAGCTGCTGACCAGTGCATGTTGCACACTGAAGCCTATGCCATCAAGACCCCCTCCCACAAGCAAGCTTGCCCTAAGCAAGCCAGGTGCGGCAGGCCAAGCTTTATCAGCTGCAGTGCTGGGGTAGCTCGCTCACCTGCAACTCAAGTTCATAGAATCACAGAATCATAGAATCTTTTAGGTTGGAAAAGACCTTTAAGATCATCCAGTCCAACCATTAACCTAACACTACCCAATCCACCACCAACCCAATTAAGGGGAGAGTAATAATTAATTTCATGTTTCCTGGCTTGGTGGCTGGGTTATTTTTTAATGAAAGTAAAACTAGAATAGAGTCATTAAGCTTGGAAACGTCCTCCAAGATCTAAGTTACTTAAACAGAAGCACTATTCAGCGTCAGCATGTAAAAGAGAGCGATTCTTTCACTGCAAAATGGTCATCATACAGCAAGAATTCTTGTACAAAAATACTTGACTTCCCTTTATTAACTTCTGAACTTCAGGGAGGTGTTGGGTTAAGAGGATGTGGAAGGCAATAGAAAAAGGGTCATTGCATCTGCGGCCCTCCCCGACTGCCCTGAAGCACTTATTGTGTGTGAAAATAATTCAGGCTTGCTTCAGCACTCTTATAATTATACCTATCCATGATTAATTACAGTACTTTAAAAATGCACTTGAGTGACACTTCTGACAACACAAAACCCTTTTCTTTACAGAAAATATCTACAGTGGGCAAAGACTGGGACAAGTGTTCCACTAATTTGTGCAACTGAGGTGTCTGAAAACAAAAATATACCACGTTCTTTATTTTAAACATATCTGAAATAAGTAACTTTGACCAGTTCTCATCCTTTACTATTTGGAGAATTATCTTCCTCTGGTATTCTGCCTGGCAGCATTCTTACCAGATCAGTCTTAATACTACACAAACATAACTGCAATACGCTGCAGTTGCACTGAGTTCAGAACATTTTGTTTCCCATTTCCTCCTCACAGCCTTGTTTATGCTTTGGGTATTAGTATGCAGCAGTTGAGCATTCTTGCCAAGCTTACTCCAGGGACTTCTAATGGCTCTGAAGCCTGGTCTTTGTTCCTAACACATTAATAGATAAGCTCGGCGAAGCACTCATTTATAGCTAGTCTTTGCCTCAATGTTAACTAAAGATGTAACTCAAAACTTTGCTTCTAGCTCAGCTCTCCTACACACCCGAAGAGGGTAAGGCTATTTAAAAAACAGCTAATGTGAACACTCTTGACAACATTGCAGCAATACAGCCCCAAACGTTGTCCCGTCTTCGCTGGTGGGTTGTACAGACAATGCTGATGTCCAGGACACTGCCATGGGGGCCAACCTGCCAGGACTAAACACGTGCCTAAGTGACCGCAGTGCACATACTCCCTAAGCAAATGCCACAAGCTTGCAAGGAGAAACCAAAGTGCAAGTCCTCTTGGCTCCTGGGGTAGTAAAGTGGTGGTGACACAGCAGATGGGAGCTCCCACCACCATGAGATGCTCGTCACTGCTGGGGAGTGCCATCACATGATAGGGCTGACTTTGCTCCTGCTAGACAAGCTTGAGAAGTACTTTATGGCGATGGCAAGCCTGGGTTGGACAATAACCAGAGCCTCCTTTCTTAGAGCTTGCTGCAGTCATCTTTATTCAGATATTTAGGTTGGACTCTGATATATTCCACTGCTAATGGTGTTTCCTACTACCTTCCGCTGAATGCTCAAGGAAGTTAGCAAATCCGGGGAAGTACTAGGTTTTTCAGATTAAACAAGTCTCCCTCCTCCCTCCCTCCTTTCCCTCCTGTTTTACACTGTAGTAAAATTATTCCCCATGTCTTAAGTCAGCTTCAAGAACTTCAGAAGACCTATTTTACTACCACATCTATAATTTTGCACTTTTTATCAGCAGTTTCACCACCCGTGTTCAAGCTGGTTTTCCCATGTTCTCTTTGAAATGGTTGCTTTCAAGAGGCATAGCACTTCTAGCACCAGCTGCTGAGCAGACAATTTGGTGCAAACATCCTGTGATTCACTAAGACATGTTGGGAAGATCAAGAGTGCAAAAGTTATGAGAAGGGGGGAGGGAGGGGAAAAAGAGACTTGTTAATATCATTGACCCAGATTTTACCACTCCTCAACTCAAAGTTAGCAGCAGTTGGAAATTCAGCCTCGCATACACACCAAGCCATCCATTCAGTATTTCGAAATGGAACTACATATGTCCAAACAAAGAGAGAAGCATGGAAATGGACATGAGATCTGCTTGAAATGTTCATTACTTCTGAAGAGTAGTTTTGAAATTTTTCCATATGCCTCTCATATACAATACTAAGTGATTAATTAATGCAGAGTGCATTAAAAGTAAAAAGCACCATGTGCACACTTGCATTTCAATACACATGAGAAATTACTTCTATATGAAGAAAAAGCCCTGAAAGCTCCCATTTCATTTAGGCTTTGAATCTGCAAACGCTGATGAAAACTCTTCAGGCGTTGGCCAACACTCACATTGCTTTTTTAGTCTCCCTTCTATGTATTTTAATATAGAAAAATTACATTACTGTAACCATAGTTCCTAATTCCTTGTTAAAACTAGAATAACTGCTGGAGGTGATGCTTTTGGAACTGGATGCTTTTGGAACTGGATGAGGCTGAAGGTACAGAACTCACCAGCTGTTTGTGACTGATAGATGTATATAGCCTGTCCAGCTTTGTCATCAGAGCATCTTAAAACCTGTGAAGTATTTACCAGCCAACGACTGATGTCTGTAACTTTCTAGAAATCACACAGATTTATCAGACAAGGATCTCCTTTTGACTGCAGTATCTTCCTTCTCTCAGAAGATCAACAAGCTTTTGTGAAGTCAGATATTTAACTATCACTTGAACAGGAACTGTGGAGCAACTTTCCTTGTCAGACAAAACAAACATTGCGCTCCCCAAAATGCAGCATTCTCATAACAGCAGTTGTGCTTTCTAGAGCCTATATTCATCAAGACCCACATAGTAAAAATCCAGCACTTATGGAATGATATTTTGATATCATACGATGCACAGTGCATCATTCCAACAGGGTTCCTACAGTTCCTGTGTAGAGCCGTGCAGAACTCGAGTGGTTTGTTTATAAATATGGGCTATATATCTATCAAATTATACCAAATGGACCATATTACATCGTAAGGGTTATGACTGATAACCAACTTAGAAATATGTTGTCCATGGGAG
Organism: Pelecanus crispus; assembly: GCF_030463565.1. Lineage (NCBI taxonomy): Eukaryota > Metazoa > Chordata > Aves > Pelecaniformes > Pelecanidae > Pelecanus > Pelecanus crispus. The sequence continues at coordinate 1,838,828 of NC_134652.1, forward strand.
AAGTACAGGAGTATTGATATATACAGTAAGCATAGTCAATAGAGGGCATTGAAAAATAACTGCCTACTCCTGCGCTTACAAAGAAATAAAGGCAAGAAAGATGACTCTGGAAGTAGGAAAATCAGGTGTAACTTGAAGATCAATAGAAAGGCGACAACTTAAATTCGAAAGACTGTGACACTAATGAAGGATAATACTGTCTTCAGCTCTTTACAGTGAGAATGGAAACTCTAGGATGCTGGTAATCAGATTCACAAAATGAAAAGCTAAATTTCCATGTGAATGTAACAGCAATCAGAATTGCTCTGAAAAGTAATTCATGTCAGAGGCAAAAAAAAAAATCAAAAGCATTAATGAGAAAATTAGAGGATTTGAAGCAACTAGCTGTAAGGCATTCAAATTTCTCTTTTTTGTTAAGAGCAGTCTTGTAGGAATGTCAAAGAGTAAATAACATAGTGAAGTATCATTACAGTAAATCTAATTTAATGCTACATTACAGTACATCTAGTCTATTGTAAATCTCCTGTGCTTCCTAGTAGTTACTTAATGAAACACAAGCAAAAAGATGTGTACTGTTATCATATGTGTTCCTATAGCACCTAGAAACCTGAGTGCCACTGCAGTAACTTGTATTCAAACATGACAAAAACTTTCTGCATTGAAGTGGGAATGATCTTCATCGGTCCCACTGCAGCCACTACAAACACGGTATTTTTGCTTCTTACAATAAAAAAAAAAAATTCATGCTCTAGTGAAATTCTCCTCTTAAACCCATACATAATAACTACATAAGTCTACCCTCAGTTATTCAGATACAATTGACATTTTCAGGGAAGAGGCTCAGTGACTGAGGCCAAACAAATAAAAGCATGCACGTAAATAGAAGCTTAATTTCATGGAAAAGCTCTTTAGAAACAGTTTCTGATAAACCTAAGGTTTTTCTGGAATGGTATCCTTTCTTTGAAAGTGGCCGTTAGCTGATCTCATAACTGTAAGAACAAGAAACGTGTGCAATGTTATTGTGCCTGGGTGTACCTTCTTATCTTTGCATTTTAATGGTTACCCCATTTGTAGTTTTTGCACTGTGCAATGATTACAATTCCCCCAATTTAAGTATGAACTGCTTGAAAAAGTACAGCCTTTTATTGTTAAACCTAACCCTCTTCTATCCTCCTACATTGTTAAATTACTCCATTTTATGCACAAATATCTGGCATGTTCCATGTCAAATCAAGCATTAGCACGGCATATTATGCCTCTGTACACAACAGCAGGAGCAAGAGAAGTGTTTATACTTTACTGAGCTAGCAAGCAATCCATTACTGGAATTTTTTCCTGTACAGTTTGTCAAATCTCTCAAATTAAGTTTTACGTAAGATGTTCAATTCTTGCACAGCAGACCAAACAACTTGTCTGAAACGTGGCTTTAATTAAAGTGCTCCAGTATCTCACCTCTGTGCATGCAGGGTTCTTTTAACAAAAAAAAAAAAAAAAAAAAAAAATGTAGGAGGGACTGGACACTAGATCTGAGACAATGGTGATCTGCTGAAGAAAAAAGAGAGTCAAAAAAAAAGTCACACAATCACCAGCAAGGAATAAAGAATTGTAGAGCCAACCAACAGAGATCCAAACTGAAATCCTTTTTCTAACGGGATCATCCTTCATCTCCCAAATGAATAAAAATCCTGCTACAAGCATTGCACTTGGCATACAGTAGTTGCCTTCCTGCTCTGTGCAAGAAGGCAGAAAGATCCTCACAGGAACCACTGGGATCATGACAGTAAAATGCCTAAGGAGAAGATAATGTAGAATTAGTCCACCCCTAAGCGAGCCACTGGACACCTGCTTCAGGCTCTGAAAGCCCCAGATGTCACAGACAGATATCCATTAACGTAGCATATGGATAGATACCCATTAACACCGACAGACTGCACACAGACACATCAGTAACTGTGAAAAAGCTGCACACACAATTGTTTGGAAGCACTGTGTGTGTGGGCTAGTTAAAATACATCTCAAACTATTAAAAATTATTAGGGGGAGCTCCACAGCAACCTTAGAGGAGGTGCGAGTGCTACACCAACCTCCCACCGGCTGGGATGTGCTTTGGAGGCATTTAGCCCAGGCTGGAATAAGCCTTTTCAGAAGCTAGTCAGTCTGCATTTAAAACAGTTTACATAGAATCATAGAATCGTTTAGGTTGGAAAAGCCCTTTAAGATCATCCAGTCCAACCATTAACCTACACTACCAAGTCCACACCAAACCAATCAAGGGTAGACCAGACTGAACCATGTCCCCAAGTGCCACCTCTGCCCTTTTTTTGAACACTTCCAGGGATAAATTTCACATATGTGAAAACTATCCACAAATTCAGGTCAAAATGTCTAACTATTTTCATCTGAGAGAGAGACAAAGGTATTTCATCTGAACATCAGAGTTTTGACACACATGCTTTTTAAATATCCAAACTTAAATTAACTGCAAGTTGAATGACATGTACCTGAGGTACAAGGAAGTGGTTGTTCTCAGTAGAAGTACAAACAAGATGTGAGTTTTGGTGAAGAGAAAGTCCTTTGGCAAATGAATGACAGGTCGGGAACAGAAAAACAGAATGACCGATTCTTCACCTTCCATCACTGAAACCAGCGAAGGGTCTGGGCAGTTCTCGAGTCTTAAAAAACAATCATTTAAAAGATTTATCTGAGCAGTACTCTGTAATTCAAAACTCAAGAGTGTTAAGGGAAAAGCTACAAAAACATATTAAGGGATTAGAAAGTAGGACCACAGAGAAAGATCTGCAGAGGTTGAATTACTTAGTTTATCAAAGAGGAGGTGAAAGGGGAACTTTGATCACAGTTTAAGAATCTAAAAGGATAATGAAAATCTGCTATAGCAAGCACTTCAATCTAGAGATGAGCGTATATCAATTTCCAGGGGTTACAAGTGGAAAAGTGCCAGAATCACACAGGAAAAAAAGAAGCTCTTGAAGTAACGGTGTGGATAATTAATGACTGCAGAAAATTACCAAAGGTTCTCATGGACACTCTATTGCCAGAGGTCTTTAACACAAGACTGAGTGTTTCTCTGCAAGAAATGTTCCAGTTCAACCTGAGTTATTGGACCTGAATTAGCTCAGAGAAATCCCACAGCCTACGTTGTGCACTGCTTAAACTAGATGAACCCCAACACAAAACAAAACCCACATTTGCACTTATGTTTTTTTCATACACTCTTAGAAAGTACACAGAAACACTCCAGGCATGGAGTATTTCCATTAAAATGCTTGTCATGCCTCACAGTGCAAAGGGCCAGAAGCAAGTAGGCAAGCGTTCTTGCCACTGCTACAGGAGCCATATTACTCCTTTCTCAACAGATTCAGAGAGAAGCATCCGGTGACAAATTTCTGTGCCTCAAAATCCATCTCTGCTCTTTCCAGAGGGTCAGGGACCAGATCTGATCCAACCTAAGCAGCAAAGATAATTACCATGTTCAGAAACACGCAGGTTGCCGGAGTACGCTCCTCTTCCACCACCTGCTTCCTTGTCTTCTCCACCTCCCAAAACCACCTCTATTGCACAAACGACAGGCTGGCTGAGATCTGACAGGGTTTGCTAAGTAACCCGCTCAGTGGCAGTCAACAATTGGCCATCACCAGCTCCATCCAATTCAAATTGCATCGCACTTAATTGATTCATTAAGGTAATCACTACTGTCACATCGTGTGCTCATTACAAACAACAACAAATTATTCAAGATTTGTTTTCCCTTCTGAGCAACTGTATCAAATATATTAATCAAAAGTTGGTTGGCTGTTTCAGTTGCTCATTATCTGTGTGCCATTTATATAATAAAAATCAAATGAACAAGCAACTTGCCATCAGTCAGCTATTTCATTTTTCCATGATGAGTTCTAAAATTTGTAAATTAAACAAGCAGCAGTGCTACTGATTTATATGAGGAAGGTTTTGACCAAAAAATATATTTCATCCATGGGCAAAACTGGTTTATATCCAACAACTTGTCAGTTTTCAAAAACTCTGCCAAAGGCTATTATTGATGGTAGAAGGCAAAACCGGTATGGAGAAGCCAAAATTTTCACATTATACACAAGAAAAATCACACCAGCCGTAACAAAGTTATTATCTAAGAGTGAAAAATGCTTATATATGAACTTGATCTAAATTCAGAAAGCACCCTTTGCCCAAAGCAGCACTTCATACACCACATCTTACCAGGTAGGTGCAAAATTAACACGTGAGTGATTTATATAAACTTCTTTATACTATACCCTGAATTTGGTATCCTTTATCAGCACAGCAGACAATTAAGGTCTGCAGACTACGTAACAAAGCAATGAAGCGGTGCCACGGTAGTTTGAATCAGAGCAGCTGTGAATAATTCCCATTATGTCAGCTATGTGTTTCTGGCGGCTGATGTACCATCATCCAGGTCTCCAACTGCGTGTCAGCCTTCTCATTTAAAATCCACCCAAGAGATTCAGCTAGATACCCACAGAAATGTCTTCACTGACAGCAGTTCCTTCTATTCTGAAGATTAGCAAATTAGAAGAATTGTGTGAGTGACTATTCCCTCTACAGAGGAAACACCAATTCTTTACAGAATTAAGTCGAAGTGTTATTTATTTCTTGCCATGGTACTATTCGTCTTTTCTCAAAACGGGATTCAGGGCAGGGGATGCTCCTAAAAACCCATCAGGATACCATCATCTGCTGCCGGCGTTCATTGTTTTATACAGCTCCTTTTACACCATCCTTCGATTAGTCATAACGAGTTACCTTCAGTGCAAAAGGTGACATCCTTTGGTTCCTCAGGGAGCACCAGAATACAAATCTCTAATTATCTTTGGCCTCATGGATGACAGAACCAGCTGCAGTAGCAAGCAGAGACTGTTGTGTCACCTCGGGTAGATCAGTGGATGTGGTCCTCTGGGTTTCTGAGGTTCTCCCAGATGCGTCAAGGAGCAAGGTGGTGATTATCCAGCAGCCTCATGCCGTTCACGTGCCTGGATGTCCTGCAAGGGACGTACCTGCAGGCCAGAAGAAAAGGTCTGCACTTGCCAGCAGGACAGCCAAGGGCTTGCATGCCTGACCAGCTGTGGGGCTGGCAGAGGGGCACACTGCCCATCAACACCAAGCAAGTAAAATATAGCACATTGTCTGCACGCCTGCCTGTGCAGGGAGAGTTGCGCTTTTGTGCTTTAAATGATGTTATGTTTCCATTTTCCCAATTTTTGAGGCAGTCTACAGAGCGGCAGAGTTCAAGCGAGGGAGAGAAGAGTCAAGATGGCGAGCGTGAAAGTATTGCAATAAAGAGGGATGAAATGAAGAATAAAGGAGATGGTCCGATGTGACAGATTGGCTGTCCTATCAGTGATGATAGTTTTTCTACAAATCATCAGAGCTCCTGCCTTGAAGACTGATTGTCCAATTCATCTTTGTGGGAGCACCACCAAGACTCCAGGGGAAGAGGAGAGGTGGCCGGGAGCAGTCGTACGCAGAGCCAGGATGGGAAACAACAGTTTTGCCCTTTTGGCACCCGTGATGTTTGCGAAACAGTACTGGCAAATTGTTATTTTCTACTACCATATTATCCTCTCACTTCTAATAAGTTAAACATTTGAGGGAAATTAATTACAGCAAGAACAGGGCCATGCTAACAGATAATCGCGTTAGTAACACTGCCAAATGCACAATGGTGCTGCTATTCGTGCTGGCTGGGAGTGGCAGCCTATTCGCAAAGTGTTGCAAACAGACTGGCTTGTCACTCAGCTAGTCCTATCTACGGCAATATTTCTTCGCCTTTTAAGACAATTTCTTGTTTTTCAGGGTTATCTGTGAAGCGCCAGATCTGAACTCTATTAACTTTATGCCTGACACATTGTTTATAAAGGATCCTGAAAGCTTCATCCCCTCATATTGAAAGCTTCCTTGGAGAAAGAAATACCCAAAGAGCCATAAGTCATGTAATTATTATAAATGAAAATATCAAGCCATAAGGCATATTCTAACACCATTCATATTGTTCAAAGGAAGAGAATAACGAAGTAGCAGAGCTTTTTTAAACTTTCTTTTTCTAATATAATCCAAAGAAATCCTACACTATCATCAGGGCCATAATATCACCAAAGTTAAACAAAATACCAGCCAGGTTAAGTCATACTGTGAAGTACCTAGACAAAAGGTATTTTTTTACAAATACATATGTAAATAATATTCTTTGGGGATACAAAAAAATTTATTTATGGGGAGGAGGCATTTTGAACTCAGTAACATCATATATCATAACAGGACACCACAGGAGCTGTCTTAATTGTCACAATATATTCATAGAATCATAGAATCGTTTAGGTTGGAAAAGACCTTTAAGATCATCCAGTCCAACCATTAACCTACACTACCAAGTCTACTCTAAGCCAATCAAGGGTAGACCAGACTAAACCATGTCCCCAAGTGCCACATCTACCCATTTTTTGAACACTTCATGGATGGGGACTCCACCACCTCTCTGGGCAGCCTGTTCCAATGCTTGACCACCCTTTCTGTAAAGAAATTTTTCCTAATTTCCAATTGTTTGAGCACGTGTTTGACTCATTAAACCATTTAGTACATATATAGGTATGTACATACACTATGTACAGAATATCCATACCACATAGCTCAGAGGTGGATTTAGCCCTGTACCCTGTTTTCAGCACTAGCCACTTAGGGAAGTTAGTAAGAACAGGGCAGGTGTCTATGGAGACTTCCCTAGGAAACTCTTCAGCCCCGTAAGATTTGCAGTGTAGGGATAAGAAGTGGTTCTTCAATAGTCACATACCTCTGTATTCTTTGTCCTTGAAAAAAATGCAATCCTTCGGTGCAAGTCATCTCAGACGAGCAATGGATTAATGAATAAAAGCATCTGAGGTTCCTATGACAGATTTTCAGTTGCCCCTTCTCACACAGGATCGGAAATTAAGTCACAGGTTCACAGTCACCATGGCCCTTTCTTGGGGAAAAAAAAAAAAAAGTCTAATGTCACTTCAGGAATTAGAGCTTAACAAATCTTACTTTAGGAAAACAGCTGAAACCTTGATTTAGATAGTGACAATTAAGCACGTTCTGAAAAGAAGAGATTTGCTAGAAGTCTTTGAAATAAGAAGGGAGAAAGAGACAATATAATTTATTTAGACTTTCAAATCTCTTTTACAGAGCATTATGAGAAAGCCCCATAAAAACAAATTTTCAGAGAGCAAAATGAAACTATACTGTGGTTAGAATTGAGTTAAGACAACAAATGAGTAGGAGTGAACAGCTGATATTCAACAAGGCAAGCAGAGATGTTTTCCAGAACAAGTACTTGCATTTAATACACAATTGGTTTGGAGAAACACTTTAGAGATAAATGCATGTCTGAGCAGAAGTAATATATCTATTTTCCTTGTCAAACTGACACATCATACATGAACTTTCTCTGCTCATATGTGATGAAGAAAAGTCACGTTTTTGACCTCTGAAAGAGAGAAGAAAGCATACTTTTACAAAGTTTTCCTTTTTTATATTGGTGGGTAAGACAGAAAAAAAGCCTCTAGACTGGTCGCCTGTTAGTTGAGATTTACGTCTAGCCAGTCTTGGTGACTGCAGGCAGCTGACACACCACGGCACCCTTTCAGTTGTTATTTCAGGCCTAAGCAGAAAGACCACGTTGGAACAGCCAAACTGTTCAAAGAAAAACAGCACGGATATGTTACAGGAAAATACGCTATGAATAGAGCATTTCTTGGAAGAAAATCATGCAGTACTATTTGAGGCTACAATCTACGACCGAGTCATTAAAAAAGCACCTAATAAATGTCATTGCTCTCTTTATTCTTTAATTCTTTATTGTTATGATTATCCTGACCTCTCCCTTGAGAATTATTTCCAAGGTAACTAGTGAGAGGAGAACAAGTCACATGCACTGGCTGGCTTTCTACTTGCTTCAAAGGTAAGATAAACTTCAAGGATCACCACACCTCTTGATCTTCAAGCATAAGGGCCAAAAGAAAACCAACAGTTTCGATGAAATTACTGTCAACTGATTCACGAAATAGCTGAAAGACAAGACCTGCTGCCCCCACAGAGGCAGAGCTAAGTGTTGGAGACAAACAGCTGTATTCTTCAAACTGAGGGCACGGGCATGCCAGGGTGGCATTCAACAGAAGAAGGGAAGAATCGGGCAAAGCTAACTAGACGTACAAAGGCAAGAGGTTCAAACAGGGACACTTACATTTTGCCTCCAGCCATTAGAAAGTAGACATGAAAGAGCAACAGATGAAAACAGCCTTGGCACAGTCTTCAGAAAAGGAAGTATTTTACTGGTTCCGCTTAGCTTGAGACAACTCACTGAAACTCGTTGGACGGTGTTAAAACAAAACACGTTCTCACCTGCTGGCTAACTGCTTAGGTCAAAAGAGGGAACCTCAAAGCCTCCTTATCAGGCTGCACTCAGATGTCTTCAGGTGACTACATCCTGCTTCCAGCTGCCTTATCGCAGCCCGCTCCTCTGCTCCTTGGCTGGGTTCTGCACTAGCTTTAGTCAGTCAATACTTCAGCAGAAAAGCCATCAGCAGCGGGACGTTTCATTCCAATTGTGTGGCCAACATTTCTTGCAGTCTGCAATGATCAACCTCAGGGTAAAGAAACCTACTACAGAACAACCCTTCCACAGCCAGATCAAAACATGGTTACTTAGGTTACTTTTTGCCTCTTTCATTCGCAGTCCGTTTGTTTAAGATTATTTCTAGATACTGTCCTGGTTTGGGCTGGGATAGAGTTAATGTTCTTCCCAGGAGCAGGCACAGTGCTGTGGTTTGGATTTAGGAGGAGAATAACGCTGATAACACGCTGATGGTTTAGTTGGTGCTCAGCGCTGCTTATGCCAGGCAAGGGCTTTCCAGCTTCCCCTGCTCTGCCAGGGGCACAAGGAGCTGGGAGGGGGCACAGCCAGGAGAGCTGACCCCAACTGCCCCAAGGGCCATTCCATCCCATACGGCGTCATGGGCAGTATAGAAACTGGGGGGGTTGGCCGGGGAGCAGCGATCGCTGCTGGGAACTGGCTGGGCATCGGTCGGCGGGTGGGGAGCAACTGCATTGGGCAGCACTTCCTTTGGATATTATTATTATTATTATCATTATTATATTGTTATTATTATCATTACTATTTTACCTTATTTCAATTCTTAAACTGTTGTTATGTCAGCCCAGGAGTGTTTCTCACTCTCACCCCTCCGATTCTCTCCCCCATCCCATGGGGCAGGGCAGTGAGCGATGGCCGCGTGGTGCTGAGCTGGGGCTGGGGCTGAGCCCCGACAATAGACATACGTGCATACACACACACACACACGTTATTCACATCTTTTCCCTGTGGGTACATATGGCTGTATTTCTTGTTCTCTTTGTTGATCTTTTCTCTTTTCCACCTCTGCTTTCACTTTGCCTTTGCTTTCTCGCACTGCACTTTCATCCCCTCCCTATTCTCTCCCAGTTTTCTCAAAAATATTCTCCCCTCACAGCTACAGGCAAAAAAAAGCAAGAAGGCAAGAGCACAAAGAGACTGCTCATTGCAAGAGCTGAAAGGGCGACTGCATAAAAGGTGTTCCTATTGTGATAAAATACACTGTTTGCTGTGGCTCTCTGCCTTTGCTACTTCACATGTTGTGGAATAGGAGGGCATTTAAAAAAATAATCAAAATAAGCCAAGTATTCTTGTGGTTTAGTAAAAAATTTGCACAGAGGTTTCTCAGTAGTCACCAAGATGTCAGTCCTGCTAAAAGCCATCTTCACAGGATCAGCACACGAGACTAATTTGCTGTAATTTTGCCTTTAGGTTGTGATAAATAAACCAGATTCAGGACTATTTAAAGTAAATGTTCAACCTCCAGAAATACACCAAAGTTGGCTGAAGGAAATAACATCAGCACCACAGTAGGAGGCAATCTGCTCTTTGAGCTAGCACCGGGCAAAGCACCATCGCACATTTTTGTTTTCCCATGTATTATTCTCATTGGAGAGAACTTTGTGGCCACCAGTGTTTATTAAGCTATTATATTAATAACAGCTTTTAGCAGGAGAGTTCTTGACCGACTTTTGAGCCAGTTCCAATTAAAAATTGTGTGTGGTTTCAGTTGGAGAAGCCATTCTTTTCTCTGTTACTCTCAAAATATAATGTTTTATTATCAAGGTAGACCTCACAACATGTTAGTGAGAAAAAAAGGCTTTTTAAAGAAGAGAGCAAGCCTAATAATTAATTTCTGAACACCACCAGCTCAGGCAGATTCATGGCACTCTCTGCATGACTTGTACCTCCCTCTACCTTTCTCCTCAAGCCTTTGAGTAGGTAAGCAGGGAAAATTTAGCTCTTAGAAGGTTTTTAGATATCATTTGATAGAAGCAGCCTGGGAGACATCTGACATCAGTTAGTTTTTTCAAGTTTCAGAAAGAAGCAGCGCCGCATTACCAGTCCTGTCTAGTGAATCAATGACATGTTCAATGCTGAGAAAGGTGCTTGTCCTGTAAGTCATAGCTCATCAGATAAAATACTCCTTTGGGATCAAAATGAAATTTAGACCTGGAAAGCACATTTGAAACCTATTTCTTCGACAGGGCAAAGATTACTTGTGCAGAACTACTATCTGAAACCAGAAATTAGTGTACTATCTCGCTCTACTGCGGGGCAATATTTCAAATAATAGCAAGCTCCTGAATGGGTTGTTTTTCCTGTGTAAACATTGGAATTTTCTCCTGTTACAGACTCACTACCACAACCCAGCTTCACTCCACCAGACATCTATTTGCTCAGCCATTTGGAATTCTGGTGTCACAGGACTGACTTTCAGGAGTACCGTGCTCCCACATTTGTCGTCGCTATTTTAATTCTGGGAAAATTAAACAAAAAACCCCACCTGTTATACAGACACCCCAGACCCCACATTGCAACATTTCACTTCTGTCTGGTTTTGCAGCTGCTGCGTTTTCTGCTTTACTCGTGTCTTTCTGAGACCTACCCTTTACAGCAAGCACTGTACAAAGAAACCCTTACCAGGAATTATTGGGCTGTGTGCACGCATGTATGTGTGTGTATGTATGAGTACAGCATGTATGTGTATGTATGTATGCGTATATCTTAGAGCCCCAGGTTTCATCTAGAACAGGTTTTTCTTTATATACATTTTCTGAAAAGTCCTAATGTTCTAGGGCTTATCAAGCATAGTCCTGAAAACTCTTTCAGTCCTTCACGAGCTTTTCTTCCCATATATCTCACCAGAGATTCTGTTCTGAGTTTTGAGCGTGCTCAAGGTTTGGCACTTAAGGAACAGCTCTATGGAAAACCTCTTCTGACAAGCTGACACTTCTATGGGACGTCGGCATTCTCTTTCTCCCCCTCCTCTCCATTAGAGCTGCCAGCTGATCCAAGTTCACCTTCCAGATACCATCAGACCAGCCATGTTGGACAAACCAACACACCCATCTAACTCTAGCTGCTCAAAAATTCCCATGGATGACTTCTGATTCCAAAAGAGTGAAAAGAAAATAGCACATCCAACAGAAAGGATGCTGCCCTGAGAATTAGGAGACCTGTACTGAGGGTTTTTTTTTTTTGCTGTGCCATGTATCCCTTCTGTGGGACTTCAACAAACCACTTCAGCTGTTTGTTCCTTTTTCTGCTGCCACCTGTGGTGCAAGGAGATGGTGTTTGTTGGTAAGCCCAGACACAGGACCCCACAGACTGGGCAGGTGGACATCCATCCATGCTCATGGGTGAAATCATATCACCCCAAAGAAAACTGGCAGATCTCATGACCGACTGCCACCATGCAAACCCCGAGCAGCTCTGAGATGCAGCATACCAAAAGCAACAGGAAAACAGAATCTCACTGCATTGCCCCCAGACATCTTCCCAAAGATGAAAGGACCAGCACCGTAGCGATCACTGCTGTGTAAAGTAATGGCAAGGTCTCTTCTGAAGAGACTCCTTAATCCCCATCTACTGAACTGTGGCAGGGCCAGGCTCTGCAGCGAGAAGATGGACAGCAAGGAGACATTACCCACCCCTTCCAGTGACCTGCACATCCTGCCTTTTGCCCTATCAATACCAAGACACAGAGTTACTTCCCAACTTTGTGCTACTTAAGTTAACAATTATTACTGAAGTAATTTTCTAAGGTGTTGAGGTCAGCAAAGCACTAGGAAGAATCACGGCTAATGAGCAAGCCATCGCTACTGTAAAATGAAAAGTGCCATAAGGCAGTGGAGAGTATCATATTAAAATTGGCCATAAATTTGCAACTGCCAAATGGTATCTCTCCTTTCATTAAGGGTAGGTTTTTTGGTTTAGTAGTTTTGAAAAGACTAAAGGCATTCAGCTTTTGAATTTAGCCTAATCCCCTGCAAACACATTCTGAACTCACTGTCTTAGTAAAAAGAACAAAAGCAAAAAGAAGGGCTTATAGCTTCATTTTCCAACTTTCCTTGTACTTCTGGCTCTTAAATAATTTTGATAACTAGTTTCAGCGAGTTATGTACGTGTCTTAACTCTCAAACAATGATTTCTCAGAGAGAAATGTGTTGCACAAATAAGGGTTCAAGATAGGCAGTTTTGCAGTGCACATTCATAATTTCGCTTAAAAGCAAATTGTTACAGCCACGGCTGCTGTAATCCAAGAGTGGATCTGGACAAGGGAGAAAAGGAAAAATGTTTTTCACCGCCCGGAGACCTGGATCTGCTGGGCATTCACACCACCTCTGCAGCATTTGTGCTATTGCCTCACGAGCCCCTCGGGAGCCGTAGTCTCTCCACCCTAGCCCGGTGGTTGTGTGCTTGTCTGAATGAGGTGACGTCCCCATGGACATGCAAAAAGCAAAAAAACACCTTTTCTCCAAGTATAGTAAGTGATGATGTCAAGCAGGTGGTTCCAGTCCTTGCTCTGTTCCTACTACTTAAGTAAACACCCACAGCAGTTTACAGCCACTTCTAGAGCCAAGTCTTGAGTGCCACGAATTGAAAGCGCTTTCCTGATATTTTCAGCCCAGACTGTCTAGAGTCAATGCGCTTTAGTCCCAAAATGCTGCCCCTCTCCAACCAATATGACCCAAAACATAACCAGCCTGTTCCATGGAAAAAAATCAGCCAAGCAAGGATCTCATGATGCAGTTCGTCACTTCCATCAAAAATGCAAGTTCAGTTTGCGGCATCTAAAATGGTAAAAATAATAATAATAATACAGGCAGCAACACAACTGACATTTAAAAGAATCTGATTGATGCTAAAGCCTGGGAGGGAAAAAAATCATGGAGCTTCAGATGTGGTAGGAATGCTGCTCACTGAAATAAAGAATTTGAGACTTAAAGGTCTTAATCCTGGGGGGGGGGGGGGGAAGAGAAGAAAAAGATGAAAATACTTCCTAGGGCTTTTGTTCTACAGAACAACAACAAAAAAAAAAAAAAAAAACCAACAAAAAAAAGTAATGCTATTAAGGATGTACTTTCAACATGGTGAGAAGTCCTAAAAACCATAATACATTCTGGCTAGAAAACAAATTGTCTCCACAGTATTATAGGATTTAAAGCAAGCAGATTTTGTCAGTGGAGTTAGCATGATGAATCAGGTAAATTGGAGGCTGAATCATCACTATATCCCCAGGCATCTGCAGTGAAATAGAAAAGAAAGGAAAATAAAAAATTAGAGAAGCACCTAGAGGATGTTCAGGAAATCACAGGCACAGGCAATATTGAGTGGGGAAAAAATAACACTGATGTGGAATGTTTGCATCAGGCTTTTTAATGACAGGTAGCATTTGGGAGCTGTGCAGAGATAGAGCAGAGGGGCACCTGAACACCACGGAGCAGATGCCAAACCCAATGAGAATTGGACCACCACAAAGCAAACGCAAGAAAAACTGGAAGAACAGAAAGGACCGCTGTGTCAGCGATTAGATGGAGGTAACAAACTGAAATGTCTAGAAATTATGAAGGAGGAACCTGAACTAACGCCACCGGCAGCTGGAGGGCTGCACTTCATCGCCCCAGGCTTTAGGAGAGGTGAAGCCGTTGTTGCCTTCAGCACCAGAAAGCTTCCCAACCTGCGCAGAGGATGCTTTCATCCTGTTTGGAAACAGCCCAGCAGCAATTCCTTCTGCTGGCGTCCTCCCTCTGCCTCCAGAACACAACTCTGCTGCCGGATTTCAGGAGGCAGAAGTAAGAAACCAGCCCCACCGAGCTGGGTATCAGCCGCGCTTTTGAGGAACGGGGAAAGCTGTTCTGCTGGGCGGGTGCCGCGGGGATGTGATGGCAAACACGATGCTGTCCATGCTTGGTGTCTCTAGGAAGGCTTCTGTATTGGCAATATACACACCAAATACTCCTACTGCACTAAGTAAAGCTATGAAATTACGTGACTAAGGAGTTTACCAGTGGCTTTCATGAGCTTTCATAAATGACTTAAATTGCTTGCAACAACACGTAAAATTTAATAATAGAAAATGCCTTTTTTCCTTTTTCCTTTTTCCTTTCCTTTTTTTTTTTCCTTTTTTTTTTTCAGAAAACTTATGCCTGACCTGTATCAACCTAACAGGAAAAAAGATTTTTTTTTTTTTCCAATTGTTTATTTGTTCCCTTTTTTCCCCCCACAGACTAGCACCATCAAGATACACGTTACACTGATGGTAGAGACAAAAGCCGCTCCAGTAACGCAAACCAACAGCGCTCCCTCCTTGTGCTGCTCACCGGTCCCCTGCAGCTTCAGGCTGCTGGGGAGGGTGAAGGACAGAGAGTTGGCCAGAGCCTTTCCATCGCAGATGCCAAGAAAGCTCTCAGATCTCACTTCTGCACTTCAGCACTTGCAGGAATCATAGAATAGAATCATCGAATCATTTAGGTTGGAAAAGCCCTTTAAGATCACCCAGTCCAACCATTAACCTACACTACCAAGTCCACCACTAAACCAATTCAGGGCAGAGTAGCAATTTCATGTTTCCTGGCTTGGTGGCTGGATTATTTTTAATGAAAGTAAAAACTAGGAATCACTAAGGTTGGAAAGGAGCTCTAAGATCATCAGCCCAACCATCAACCCAACACCCCCATGCCCACTAAACCATGTCCCCAAGTGCCACCTCTGCCCGTTTTTTGAACGCTTCCTGGGATGGGGACTCCACCACCCCTCTGGGCAGCCTATTCCAATGCTTGACAACCCTTTCCATGAAGAAATGTTTCCCAATATCCAACCTAAACCTCCCCATTTCCTCTCGTCCTATCACTGGTTACTTGGGAGAAGAGCCCAACACCCCCTCCCTGCCCCCTCCTGCCAGGAGCTGCAGAGCGATCAGGTCTCCCCTCAGCCTCCTCTTCTCCAGGCTGAACACCCCCAGCTCCCTCAGCCGCTCCTCATAAGACTTGTAATTTTTTTTTTTCCTTTTGTTTCCTGACTGGGAATCGAAGCCAGGTCACAGCAGTGAGAGTGCCTGGACCACCAGGGAGTGCCGGGAAAGGCACAAGAGGACTTTTTCTTTCTGTCCATACAAAACCCAGCCTGCTAGCCGAGGAATGGATGACACCCATTGTAAAGGCTGATTGGTTTCCTCCAGCAAACTACAAAAGTCACTTTTAAGTGATATGCACGGCTCATCCTGCGCATTCTACAAGTGGCCAAACGGAAGTGCTACATGGCAGCAAGGCCCCAGGTAGCTCCCATTTTAGCTCTGACTCACTTAGCAAGTGCCTTGATATCTACTTGACAGTCACTTCAAATACTTGCCACTGGGATTTGTCATCTGCATTTTAGATCTGTACGTCCTCAATTCACCAAAACTCTTGTGCCCGGAATAGCACATCCAGGACTTCCAGTGACCCTCCGTGGGGAGGACTGCGATTGTTCCTTGCAATTCACGCGCAGCCAGGTTCACCTGTGCCTGTCCCCAGTGAGAACACGGAGCATCGGCTTCAAAAGCACCGGTCCCTAATTTCACAGATCTAACAGTCGAAGCACAGCTGCTGCGAAGCTGAAAACAAACAGAACGTAGGTTTGTGCCATTTACATAACAGAGAAAAAGCGGAGAGAAAACTTGCTCAGATCTCGTACGTTTGAAGGTGGACTTCAGCGCGACTCGCCGACAACGTGATCTAAGAGTGAAGCTGCGCTGAAGAAAGCAAAACAAGCTGAAAGCCCAAGCAGAGGTGTCCTTCGGCTTAGTCGCTAAAACAGGGTGACTGACGGGAGAGGAGACGTGTCCTCAGCCCACAGCCACCGCCCAGGTGAACTGCACGTGTCCACGGCGAAGCAGCAAAGACACACAAGCGCTTTGGTTTAAAACTTCTCCTGAGAAGCCTTTCAACCTTCAACCCAACATCAGCTCATTAGCAATAGGTCAAAGCCACATGGTATTTAACTTTGGATTAAATATCACTCTCATTCTCAGCGGGAAGCCAGGGCATTAACATATGTCTTGTCGTGTATTTTCCCTTCCTGTTACATCTGATTAATTATGCCTCTTTCTGAAGTCTTTTCTTAGATTTTATGTGAAATGAAAACCCATGTCAACGGGGAGAGGACAAGCCTCAGGACAGAGACGGCAGCAAGGGGAAAATAATTCTTCCTTCTCCCCAAAGCTCTGCCCTCTGTTTGGACTGCAGCGAAACCAAGGGAAGGATTTTCTCTTGGTTGAATGTACCTTTCATTTTCCTAAAGGCTTCACCGATTGCAAGACTCTGCTAATGCTAATACAGGCTAAAAAACACAGGTTGTTTCCGTATGGACTGGTACTGGTCTCACAGGCTGACAAAACATACCGCAGTAATGGTACATGTATATCATGACAGTGAAAATATAACGCCTATAGGTACTTCCACTTCTAACTGGCAAAATCAGTTCCCTAAATTTCCCGGTTTCTCAGCTTTGCCTCTTCCTTCTGCATTTTGCAATAAATATTGTTTTGCTTAGTGACGGGATCTTCCAAAGCTTTTAAAGCAAAACAAACTGGTTTATCATTCTTGTAGCACAGAAACAGTAAAGCTCTTTCACATTATCTTGGAAGCATTTGGACTAATATTTCAATGTTAAAGACATTGAGTTTTCTTCTAGAAAGTCAGCAATGTTGAGGCTGCAGCAGCCCATGTGCACACATGACACATTAATGGTCAACTTGATCAGAAGTTGTAACCTCAGCTTTTAAGTTGCAATAGCTTCCTAATGAAAACCTGTTGAATGATACAGATTTATGATTTAATTATTTTCATTATACCTATAGAAACATATCTGCGCGTTCAGTAATAGCTGAGTGGAGCTTTGTCGAGCAGATATAAATACTCTGTAGGTCATCCAAAAAGCACTCGGAGCTGGAGCTGTTCATTTTCATGTTAAAGTGATAAATACAGAGAGAGAAGTCAAACTCTATCCGAGAGAAACAAAAAAGCATTTCAAACAAAAAGCAAAGCAATGTCAGGAAGGTTGCAAGCAGCCACCGGCCATTCGCAAATTCACTCACATCTGCTCGCTCACATCCAGGCACAAACTGTTTCCACATTCGTATCTCCCGGAGGCTACAGAGGTTTTGCCTCCGCACCGTGCCGGTCCTTGGGGGGATGCTCCCTGTGCCACGTGCCACACAGAGCCTGCCATAAGTTATCGGAGAAATGCGTTGCGCTCACCTCCTGACTGGCAGAGCAGAGGTGTAGGGATTCGGTATGGAAAAAAAAAGAAAAAAGAAACGGAAAAAAACCACATGAAACTGGAAAAGAGCGCATGAAAATGGAATATATAATATATAAGGTAATATATATTGCTACTAATGATATGTTACTACAGTAATTAATGCTTTTCTAAATTATTATATTAGTTTAATAATATTATTATAGTATTGACAGTATGGTTTTATATATATATAAAATAATACATATTTTTATATATATATAATAATACCTATAGTATATGTATTATTGCATAAGCAAGGAGACAGAATTGGTGGCTGGCACAAAATCAGAAAAACATCGCCGGCCAAAAAAATCAATGGCAACTCTTCCACTATGCAAAGGGCGCGGTAGATTACACACCTTCACAGCCCCTTGCTCACCGTCCCCGTTCCGCCACAGGCGCCGTGCCGCCTCGCCTCGCCGTGCCCACGGCCGCTGGGTCAAAGGCTCCGTGCTGGTTGCGCGGCTGCACGCGCCGAGGCGAAGGCGGAACGCGAGACGACGGTTCCTCCGCCGTCGGTGTCGGAGGCAAGCCCTCAGCGTGGCCGCTTCCACGGGCGCAGCGATGCCCTGCCCGTGAACGTCCAGGATGTCGCGGGGGAAAGCGGTTTATGGAAGCGAAGGGTTTGTGCATTTTGCAGTGGGGCTTATTACTCCAGTAAACTGTCAAGCGCAGGAGTGCTACGGAGATAAAAGTGACTTTTAGGTTGTCAGGAAGTTATTTCAGTTTTTTTTCAAATAGCCTTTGAAGGAGTAGAGAGGTGTTCACAGCTGACTGGAGGAGGTAAGAGGGGATTTTCTCCCCACCGCACAAAATAATATTGAAATTCATAGATGTAAGAGGCTGTATTTTATACCAAGCCTCCCACAAAACCCAACTGCGCTTCAGGCTTCAAAAACATCCGAGAATGTTAAAGTTCCCCTTTTAACTTTGACTGCAAACAACCCTGGAAGTTCTCCCACTATATTAACGGCTCTCATCTATCACTGAAACAGAGTCGCTTTCTATCATTTCTGTGATCAGAGTGTAAATGATCCTGACAAAACAACTTTCTTTTTTTGATGTCTTTCTAATCATTTTGTTATTGCTGAGTTCTGGTTTCAGCGATAACTCTGTGATTTACAAGTTAAGGGTATATTATCTTACGCAGCAACCAGCGTAATTTAATGTCTATGGTGGTGCGTACACAGACACACCTATAGGTAGATGTACGTGTTTTATGAATGAGTGCTACCTGCTAAAAATGAACCTGTTCCTTAAGAAATCAGTTCCTCCAGGAAAAACACCTTTCCTTACCTGCCGGAGCCCCGGCGCCCTGGGGGGGTGCCCGCGGATCAAGGGTGTGCACAACATAAAGAGCGCAGGGGATGCTTTACAAACGTGCCTCCTTGTCCTGGTTTCGGCTGGGACAGAGTTAATTTTCTTCCCAGGAGCGGGCACAGTGCTGTGGTTTGGATTTAGGAGGAGAATAACGCTGATAACACGCTGATGGTTTAGTTGTTGCTCAGCGCTGCTTATGCCAGGCAAGGACTTTCCAGCTTCCCCTGCTCTGCCAGGGGCACAAGGAGCTGGGAGGGGGCACAGCCAGGAGAGCTGACCCCAACTGCCCCAAGGGCCATTCCATCCCATACGGCGTCATGGGCAGTATGGAAACTGGGGGGGTTGGCCGGGGAGCAGCGATCGCTGCTGGGAACTGGCTGGGCATCGGTCGGCGGGTGGGGAGCAACTGCATTGGGCAGCACTTCCTTTGGATATTATTATTATTACTATTATTATTATATTGTTATTATTATTATTTTACTTTATTTCAACTATTAAACTGTTCTTATGTCAGCCCAGGAGTGTTTCTCACTCTCACTCCTCCGATTCTCTCCCCCATCCCATGGGGGCAGGGGCAGTGAGCGATGGCCGCGTGGTGCTTAGTTGCTGGCTGGGGCTGAACCAGGACACTCCTGCACATTTCAGGCCCCTAACACACTAAAATAAAGTTATCACGAATAACGCAAAAGCCTAAAGACCAGAGGAGAAACTTTAATGACTGGGGCAAAACAGCCGACTGAGTTACAAAGCACCGCGGTATCACGGAATTGTTTAGGTGACTTTTTTCATTTTCACCTGAACTTTGCATTTCCGAAGGCGCTTCCAGGGGCAGAGACGGAAATTCTCGGTCCAGCAGCAGCTGTGCATGGGCAGCAGCAGAGCAAGCACAGCTCGGCCCCATCAGGCCTGGGTTACCTGAATAGCCAGCATTTGGCACCAGCCTGTTTTCTGCCTGCTGAAAACAAACAACATTTGTTTGAGGGAATTTTTTTTTCCCTAGCTATTAAAAGTTTCATGTGCAGAAAGCCAAAAACCACCCCCCCTCCCCACACCAAAAATAGGTTTTGAGGGCCCCTCTACAATCCAGGCTGCAGCATTTTGAGGTCTCTTCTTCCCATAACTCCCTTTTTTTTTTTTTTTTTCCTTTTTACTCATGTTTCTTAAATTCACAAGAAAATCCCTGAATTGTGAACCTCCTGGGGAATTTCATCACCACACAATTTGCGCACTGCTGCCAATACAGCCACGGAAATCACAAACTGTTGTGGAGCATAGGACGGACCAGATGGTTCCTACACCTAGATCACTCCTAGAAGATACTCATCCAAGCTGTGCTGGAAATCCCTTGCAGAGGGAAACCAGCAGGCAAGCAAAGACGACTCTCTGCTTCAGTTGCAGCTTTGTCATAAATACACAAAAATGGATCATTTTGCTCGCTACACACCAAGCCCTACGTTTCTCATCAGCTCCGGACAGCTTGCACAGCCCTCGCGCCGCCTGTGGTACCTTTCTCACCTCGCCTTGTCGGTGGGTCATCTTTGCCGCTGCCTTTCCACTGCTCGTGCACCGAGGAACCGCTCTCCCCCCAAGCCCCAGTCCTGCTGCAGGAGGGCGTCCCTGTGCAAGTCTATTTTTGAAACGCTAAAGAAGGCAGGAGAGTTGAACACGCGCCCAGCCTGCCTCAGATTGGATGCTTCTGCATCGTATATATGAGAGACAGTGGTAGCAGCTATATTATCTACGCCAGCTTTGAGTCTTACGAAGATAAATAATCTCGTCAAAAGATGATTTACTTAAAGAGAAAGATATTCCATAGGAGGAGGAAATGTCTTTTGGTTTGTGGCAGAACTATTTTGGGGGTCACTGATGTGATTTTGTAACACAGAACTAAGAAGCTTTCAACAAATAAATCGTCCTTCCCGTTCCCAAACCCACGAAACTCTGCACCCTTGAAAACATCTGCATTGAATACTGTGTGTTTTCCTGCGTTTCATTAATTATACATACACCGTAGGCAACACAGAGCCCTTTTTTCACCTTTTTTCATGGCAGTAAAACTTTCAGGACTACCACTGAACCTGGCAGCCTGGGAAAGGCTGCCTGCCCCACACAGCGGGATCCACCGCTCTCACGGATCCTCTTCTTACTGGTTTCAGCGGGAACGGGAATAACCAGCACCGCTGGCAGCCCTTCACCGCTTCTCGGCTCCTGCTCAGGTTTCTTTGCTAGAAAGAAGATGAAGTATTTGCTGAGGAGTGGGAAGCCCTGCAGCTCTTCACAGCAGCTTCCAGAGCCGTGCCCTCTGATGTGGCAGGTTACTTGGCAGCCAAGAGATTTTGGGCCATGAGGCAGCTCTGGAGCACAAGGACGATGAAAACAGCAGCTTCTCTAACTTAAATTTTGGGTTGAAGTGAGCTCTCCCCCTCTTCACTGTTTTCCAAACTGACTTCCAAGCATCTTTTTTTTTTTTCTTCTACATGCCAGCTCCTGCCCAAACAGTTTATCCAGACCCAGGAAATCTTTTCCCTAAGCTCATACTCTATATTTTCCAGAGAGCAATTTTATTTTTCACTCACATCTCCTGATTTACTCTGTATCCTCTTTAAGACCAGTTGTGCCTCATACAATGATCTCTGAATTTAAACGACCGCTTATCTCGCCCAGCGCAAGCTACAGAGATAAGTCATTTCAAAAGCCTGCTATTTTCATAGCACCCTCCAAAGCAGAGTGGCTTAAGACAGAAAGAAAATTGTTGCTGTAACTTTTTTTAGTGTCACTGCTTTCTAGATCTTCTAGATCTTTTTTTTTTTAGTTCCAAAAAAAGAAAAATGCTGTTGTGACCCTAATGCAGATTTCTCACGCAATGTTTTTACTAGGGAGATTAATGTCGACGCTCACACAGTTTCACTGCTTGTTGGAAAGTCAAGATTAGTTACTCCTCTAAAGCAACCGCATGCAACAAGTCCATCAGCATTGATACTCCACTGGCTGCAGCACTTTGGTGGGAAGACACTGACAGATTTTTCTGGATATTCTCTGTTTAACAGCTTACATAGCAGCAAACACTAAGAATTATGTAGATTTATAACATATTTTGCTACAGAGCACAACATGCTGGGTAAGTCAGCCCTGAGAAACCAGTAACCTTCCTCTACTCTCTGCACGGAGGGAAGAGCCACTGCTGTGAATGTGCTGTGTGACAGTTTATTAAAAATTAATCTCACACCTGGAGGAAGGCTATAAATGCTATTATCTCGTCACGCAAACAATTTTCAAAATTTTCTGTCAACAGTGTCAATTCTAATGACATCTTAGAAGCTGGCGGACAGCAAAGAGTAAAGTGTTGGGCTTGCTCTCATTAAAAAAAGGAAAAAAAAAAAATGCAAATCCCTGTGGGGCAATGGAAGAACCGTACCCTGTGCCACATCTGCAGATCCATGGCTGATCTTTATCAGCGTCAACGCCACACAGCCACGAGACAACCTTCCTCTGCGGGAAGCAGAGCAGCTGTCCTGGCTGCATCTGCACCAGGCTTTGGGCTGTCCCAGCGCCGTGCTGGGAGCACATCCTCGCTGATGTCGGCCCGGGGGATATGATGTTGAGCCTGGCCCAAGGAAGCAGCTGAGATGCACGTGAGAGTGCACATACACCCCTTGTAACCCTCCCGGCCCTTGAGAGGACAGCCAGCATGAGCAGAAGGTACAGCCAGGAAAATGAATTAGCACGCTGGGTTGAAAAAAAATAATAATAGTCACAGAAAGGGGATAAAAATAGAAAAAACACCAAATAATCCCCTATGTTTTTTTAAGGAATTCGAACACTCACAGTCCCTGGTGTTGCACCGCTGCTCTTCAACGCATCCCAGGACAAGGCTTCTCCATGGGGATGGCTGTTCCCCCGCTGGGCACGCTTCTCTTGGGCCTTCCACCTAAACAGAAGCTTGGAGACAGAGACCCTGCATAAAGCTGCGGGAATCTCTGGTCTCAGAGCAAAATTCCCTGAGCAGGGCCACCGCGGGCACAGCCCAGGTGTGGGTGCCACGGGGGGACGTCACCGCGGGCTGACCTGGCAGGGACGGCGTGAGGCTGGAGAGCAAAAATGGGCTTGAACTAGGCTTCTGTTCTTGGAAAGATAATAACTTCTTCCACAGATTTTCCTGAAATTAGGAACGCTCTGCCTGAGTAAACAGATGCCTTTATAGAAAAAGTAAGCAAAAAAATAAGTACTTTATCTTTTCATGGTTAGGGAAGCAATTTTATTATTGCAGGCTATTATAACTTTGAGGTTTCTATCAGAAACTTCTCTAAGGGAGATAAATATCACATTAAACTAACCACACAGTCCTAGAACTCCTACATTTTAAAATCACCCCGAAGGTCAGAGACTTACACAATCATCTCTACATCTTACACTCTCTTATGAACCTCTCTATCAAATGGGAATAGTCATTCTATTCAGGCCTGGTATGGCTTCAGGACAGACACAAAATTTTAGCAGGAAAGGTCTTGCAATAGAAATTGAGAGACAGGGATGGGGGTGTTTTGCAGATAGGAGTATCAGGGTTACATCTGATTTTTTAATGTGAATCCTATAGTTTCATATTCATCGTAAAATGCGTGTATTAGAAATACTGTTTCTATTTGTGCTAGTTGGATAGGATTAACCAAGCCTTGGTTTCAACTTAATTTATAATAAGCCACGTTAGATTGACCCCATCCTTCTTTGCGTACACAGTAAACCTTTAAGGACGAGAGAAGATGCTGAAGACTAAAGCACAGTGGGATTGCTTCTCCAAGAAGGACTTTAGGACAACAGGTAGTTAGTTGATTTACCTTCTCAAAGATCATCCAAAATAACTAGTATTTAAAAGATTCAGGAGTTACCCTCTTTTATTATGTATTATTTTAAGCAATGTAAAAATTAACTTTGTTAAAAAAAATTGGCCAAAAAAACACTTTTCCAGTTGGCTTATTCTCAAACCAAAAGTAATTTTTCCAATTACAACAAGCAGCTCCCTTCTGCTGATTTCAGTTCCCTGGAACAGCTGCAGAGCTAAGCCCATTTCTGCCAGAAGTCCTGCTTCTTTAAGATTCAACTCGTATGGGCTCACAGTGCTGGTTTTGTTGACATAACATGAATACAACGATCCTCTCATTCTCTCCTACAACAGGAGCAGAAAAATTCCACTTCTGATTGTGTAGTCTGCCATGCAAGTGTGTATAACTTGCATTTTCCCTTCATGCATATAAACAGCTTTGTGATTTGTCAGGAGTAATTGGAAAGATGATCATTCCTGTTGTTATCTCATAATTATTACACGCTCCTTGTGGTAAAGGTTCCTGACGAAATACCAGGGCACCATCTTCTGCAAACGCATTATATTTAGATCGCCCTAAAGAATGGGAGAGCTACGAGGTTTCCTTAGAAGTACGGGAGCATCCTTTTGCAGCCAAAGATGCACAGTTTATTCATTTATTCCTCCAGTATCTAATTTTCCAACATAGTAGGTGTATCTGCATGGATCCTTTGAGAGGTCTGAATTCTAGCCTGCATCATCACAATAAAGAGAAGAAAGCAGTGCAGAAATGGATTGCCTAGCCAGGTACGAGCGGCGGGCTAGGCATGAAAACAGCAAGCTAGACACAAATTAATTTATGCTTTCAGAGGGAGGAAAAAATTGCCCTCTGCAGATCTGCTGCAGTTAGACTGCCTCTAGCATCCAATTCTTTCCAGGTTTTGCTGAAGATTACAGGACAGAGTCTGGAGCTCTGGCTTCTAATTTCTGGTGGGTTTTGTTTGGGCTTGGGGTTTTTTTTTTCTTTTTTCTTCATTGAAACAATGTCCCATCTTTCAAGCCTGACATCAGCAAGTTCAGAGCATCCCCAAGTGCCGCAGCGGCCAGAGGAGGGAGAGAGCAAATGGTCCCACTGACACGGGGTCCTTATTTTTTTGACCTGTAACTCAGATTTAAATATAAAAGACAAAACACAAATAACAAAAGAATTCTTCAGTTAGCCACTGTGATCCTTATTTCACTCAGCTGAATTTCTCTGAAAAAGATTTCCCTGAAAGGGTTTTGCTCACTTTTGCAGCTGAGAGTAATTGGGAATACAAAGCTAACAACTTGCATTTGTACGAGGAGGAGTACTTTTCCTCATAATTCCAAGACTCTGCCCTACACTAGCTCATTAATTAGCACAGCTTTAGTAATCACTGCGGACACAACACCACAGATAAGAGATAAACCCAGCCCCTGCTTCCCGCAACAGGAGGTCAGCGCGCAACACACAAATACGGAACGAAGCCCTCTCTTTTTCCAGATCACTGTCGTGATCCTTTTATTAAACGCCGGTTGCTAGAACCGCCCAGGCAGGCAGGAGCCCTGGCGGGGGGCAGGGTGGAAGGGGTGTCCCCAAGCGGAGCCATGGCGAGGTTTGCGCCCAGGTCCCACCCAGAGCCCCCGGACCCGACGCCGCAGGGCAGGATGAGGGCACCTGCGCATCCCGGAGAAGCTGCTGTACGTGGAATGGACCGGCCAGGGCCAGCAGCCCCCAACGCCCCCGGTTTCAGAGGCAGCAAAGGCTCTACTGCTCCCACTCAATGCATTTTCGGTTCCCCGGGAACTAGGATTTTCGCCTACGTTTATCAACACCTGCTCAAAGACACACAGCTAAGCCAGTATCCTAGAAGCACGTATTGTTTATACACGCTTCTTTTCTTCGAAGAGCTTCAGAATTTAATTTTGCTTTTCATTCCAAGCCATACAGACGTGGTCCTGAGAGATTCATTAGCGGCACAGAGGAAGCTTTTACAGCACCCCGCTCTGCAGAAGACAGGTGGGGAATTTGTTTTTCAGTCCTGGCCCAGGGTCCATGCTCAGTGGCAACGTCTCATACAGACGCAGTGCTCCACTTGTAAGGATTATATTCAGGGGATTTGCTTATATTTTTGTTTACTCTTGCTTTACAAATTCAAAAAGCCATTTGAAATCTTAATACGATCCACTGTTAACTGCTCTTAACAATTTTTTCTATCACCAGATAGAAAATTCTCTATCACCAGATGACACACATTTCTATGCTTTTTTTTTTTCTTTTCATCGGTGTTTTCCAGGTTTAGTTTCTCATTGCATTTACAGGGGCAGTGTAATATCACACATTTCAGGGTGCACCATGGGTGCTCCTTGCACCAGTGCAGCACCAGCCCATGGTTCTCACCCATTCCACCACTGTGGGCCACTATGACAGAGCAAACTCTTCCCATCCCTTGCTCTTCATTTCTCCATCCCCAAATCTACACCTGTCTTGCAGACCTCCTGTCAGCTAAATGGAAATTCTCATCTCACTGATCGAGCACACCCTCAGTAAGTTTGCAGATGACACCAAGTTGGGCAGGAGTGTCGATCTGCTGGAGGGTAGGATGGCCCTGCAGAGGGACCTGGACAGGCTGGACCCATGGGCTGAGGCCAACTGTGTGAGGTTCAACAAGGCCAAGTGCCGGGTCCTGCACTTGGGTCACAACAACCCCATGCAACGCTGCAGGCTTGGGGAAGAGTGGCTGGAAGTTGCCTGGCCGAAAAGGACCTGGGGGTGTTGGTCAACAGCGGCTGAACATGAGCCAGCAGTGTGCCCAGGTGGCCAAGGAGGCCAACAGCATCCTGGCTTGTGTCAGGAATAG
This sequence comes from Pelecanus crispus, assembly GCF_030463565.1. NCBI lineage: Eukaryota > Metazoa > Chordata > Aves > Pelecaniformes > Pelecanidae > Pelecanus > Pelecanus crispus. The sequence goes on from NC_134652.1 coordinate 1,865,547, forward strand.
TGTGGCCAGCAGGAGCAGGGAGGTGATTGTGCCCCTGTGCTCGGCGCTGGTGAGGCCGCACCTGGAATGCTGTGTCCAGTTTTGGGCCCCTCAGCACAAGAAGGACATTGGGGTGCTGGGGCGTGTCCAGAGAAGGGCAGCGGAGCTGGGGCAGGGTCTGGAGCACAGGGCTGGTGGGGAGCGGCTGAGGGAGCTGGGGGTGTTCAGCCTGGAGAAGAGGAGGCTGAGGGGAGACCTCATCGCTCTGCAGCTCCTGGCAGGAGGGGGCAGGGAGGGGGGGGTTGGGCTCTTCTCCCAAGTAGTTAGCGATAGGACGAGAGGAAATGGGCTCAAGCTGCGCCAGGGGAGGTTTAGGTTGGAAATTAGGAAAAATTTCTTCATGGAAAGGGTGGTCAAGGATTGGAACAGGCTGCCCAGAGAGGTGGGGGAGTCCCCTTCCCTGGAAGTGTTCAAAAAACGGGCAGAGGTGGCACTTGGGGACATGGTTTAGTGGTGGACTTAGTAGTGTTAGGTTTATGGTGGGACTTGATGATTCTAAAGGTCTTTTCCAACCTAAAGAATTCTATGATTCTATGATCTCATGCAGGATTTTAAGCACATGAACTTTAATATAAAATAAGCTCACTGTAATATTAATTTTCCTGAAGTGCTTGTAGTTTTGGGGTGAGGTGCATTAGTGCTCCATACGAGCAGCAGAAAATATGAGTAACAGAACATCTCAACCACTGATTAATATATTCGCCACCAAATTTGCTAAAAAACTGAAAGCGCCTAAACCAGAGACCGGCTGCTCAGAAGCCTGGACGTGCCCACCTCGCACCAGCAGTCCCTCAGCGGGGAAGCCACCGGGTGACCAAAGGCTGCACGGGAGAGGTGTCCCCTCTGTTCAGCCATGCCCCAAGCTGTGCCTACAAGCTCTGGACCCTGACGCATGGAGGCGGGAGGGGTACAAGGGTATTTGGCTAACTAACCACCCCCCCAGCCACACACACAGCATCTTTTCCAGGGGACGGGGTACCCAGCACACACACTTTACGTGCCTGAAAGCAGATGGCATGGCAGTGCCCAAAGACATTACAATTTAAATTTTTAATTTATACTTTCAAGCCAACAGCACCCCATGCCATCTCAACAAAGATTATTTTTTATAACAAAGCTCAGCTTTTACTCAACAGATTTGCAGCAACTAAGTATCTTAACACTGGCACTTATTTTACATTTCTTACCTAGGGAAATGTCTTTTTTGACCAATATAGCGCCTGCTGTCTTATCAGATGGCCCTATAATGAAAGTGAAAAAGTATCGTTTAAATGATAAAATAATAAACTAGGTTGATTATTTACTGAGAGACTGTATTTTTCAAATTTAGTAATACTGAAAAAATATTTACATCAGAATTATAAAAACAGCAAACAGAATCACAATTTTTAAAAATTTACAAAACAGCCGTGATCTGCAATGCTATGCTGACTGTGGTACTTAAGCGATATTTTATTCTTTTATTTATCTTCTCCTGGAAGCATTAAGACATGAATCACTATGAGTTTTAGCAAAACATTGGAACACAGCAGAGACCCCCGGGGGGCTGGTAGGAGCTGGGGGGTCTCTGTCCCACCCTGCTCCCAGCAGGTCCCTCAGGGACCTCGCAGGCAGAGTTTGAGCATCTCCAAGGATGGAGATGCTACAACCTCTCAACACACATCCCTGTTTCAAGAGCTGAAGATCCTCAGAGAAATCACAGGTGATTCCAAGAACTAAACAGCAAACAGTGGGATGTAGTGCCTCACGATATCCCACTCCCACATCAGCAGTGCATTAAGCTCCATTCCTAGTAGACTGAAAATCTCCATTTTTGGAAATAGTGGTAAAATCCTGACATTTCTGTGCCTACATCCAGAATTTGTCCTGTCCCTGGAACCAGGTTCTACATTTTCAACCCAAACTAAATAAAGATTTCACAAGTACTCAGCTCCCCACAGCACAGCTCCCTCAGTTCGGTAGATGCTTACCCCACCTGTCGGTCCTTGGTGCACCTCTTTCCAGTGATCAATATTGAATATTTCATCAGCGCACAGGTGCTGGTGTTCCTTTTTTCTTTTTCTTTTAAATCTAAATCATTCCCCCTGTACTTCCACAACTCAGAAATAACAGGAACCATATGCTTGTTTGGGGTTTTCCCTTCAATTTTAAAATTACTCCTAAATTGTGACCTTGAACACCAAGATTTTGCCTAAAGCGAAGTTTTATTGCCATGTTATCAACTCCAGAAAATAAAGCCTTCACATTATAAAAAGAAACAGACCTTTAATTAACTGTAATGATAGTTCTGGGTACCATTATCACACATTTTAGCTACAATAAAAAGCTTTTAAGAGAGTTGACAGCAAGTTCAGCCCATATTTCTCTCTCCTTCCCAGCACCCAGACTTAAGGAAGGAGGCAAGCTCTCAGCTGCCTCTACAAAAAGCAAAATCCAGAAACATCTCAGACACTTAAGCAGTTGCACTGTGAGTGCTCTGTTGGACCCACGCAAGCTCATGGGCTGGGGTGATGGGACGGGCAGCTCCATGGCAAAACTGCTAAAAAACATGGAAGAGGTTGCCCAAAGGATCAAAAAAACCCAAAACCAAAAACCAAAATAATACAAAAGAACCCCAGATCAACAAAAAGCCCAACCCCTATGATAAACATTTCCCTCGGTATCCTGAAAAGAAAATGGCTTTGGGAAGGGTGGCCCCAGGCAAGCTCCTCTCCAGTTCACATCTCGGTTCTATTTTCTCTTCAATATTTTGCAATAATTCCAGTTCTTATTTCCTGTCCTTTTGGAACAAAAGGCTGGGTGGGAAGTCCCATCTCACGCCTTTCCGGTTACAACCTGAGGTGAAACAGGCAAAACTCTTGAAAGACCCTTTTCCGGAAAAGCGTTCTGACTTCAAGATTTGAGATTTTCACATAATCTGGACCGAGGGAATTTCTTGCCACTAGCTTTCAGCTTTTTAAACTCCCAGCCACGGTGGAGCTGGTTTCTCTCCTCCCTCTAACAAGACTGACTGGAAAGCATCGACCACATGGCCAAGTTACCACCTGGGAATGCAGCAGTCAGCGCGAACAATGACGGATCATCACTTTCCGCAGAATCACAGGCTGGAAGGGATCACTAGAGGTCATCTGGTCCAACCCAATTCCTTGACCGTGCAAAAGAAATTTCCTCGAAATAATTCCTGCAGAGAAGAACAACTTTTATGCACTTTAAATAAAGATTTGATACTCTCAAATTTTACTTTGATTATAGCCAACTGCATCACAGGGCGCTGGGTACCATCCCACCTATACCCACCTCAGTGGTTTTTCCAGGCATAGTACGCTGTAGTAGTAAGCATCAGCCACTTCCATACAGGAAAATCAAAATTTGCCCCGGATGGCAAAGCATTTTCTGAATTTTCTATTCTATCCTATCATCAAGATGGTTAGTATGCAAATTATAATTTGTGTCAACATTTTTGCAGGCTACAATTACATGGCACAAAATGTATTTACATGCTGTATGGAAGCAAACCGGCGGGACTAAAATTGCAGATCAGTCTCAGCATTTAATTGGACACAGTAAATTTAATGAATAAAAAGGACTAAGACGGCATCACAACGGCAACATTTAGCACATAAAAATTAGTATGCTGTGGAAAGAGAAACTGCTAGGAAGGGCTCTGTTAATGAAAAAATACTTGTTCACAAGTGAGCCATTAGAATAGCACAGGGCAGAGGAAACACCAAGTAACATAAAATAACTGTTTAGCTTTATGTCTCATTATCTGCACTTAAGATACACCAGGAATCTTTGCAGACACAAGGGAGCCAAACCCTCACCTGGAGGCCACAGCATCTGCAGAGTTATGAGCTGGACCTCACCTGGAGGCCACAGCATCTGCAGAGTTATGAGCTGGACCTCACCTGGAGGCCACATCATCTGCAGAGTTATGAGCTGGACCTCACCTGGAGACCACAGCATCTGCAGAGTTACCCAGGTTTGGGGTTCCTGCCTCGTGGGACCCACCTTTGCCGCAGCGTGCCTCCGAGGACTGCATTTTGTTGAGAGCATTTTTCCATACGTTGGTACTAGTGCGTAGTTTAAAACACAAATATTTAACAGCCAAACCCATTAAATCTCGTTTTGGTTCAAACTAATTCTTCAGCTACTTCGGCCCATAGGTAAGCAGTTTTTGCTAGGAAGTAATGTCAAAAGACCAAGGGAGAGGGAAGAAAGCCAAAAAGTCTGGTCTTCCCTGTCCCACTCCTCCATCACAGGAGGAGGTCCACGAGATTCTTCCATCTCACATGGATTTTCACCAAGTTTTCTAGATTCCTAAGGTATAGTCAAATCTTTCAGCGAGTATATTCTGGCTGAGACTGCTTCAAATTTTTACTAAACGTTGATACAGAAGCCATGTTGACTTCAAAAAGCATATCTTGTCCTTATATCCCCATTTTCTGTGATTTTGCTGGTTTGGGTAGAAGGAAACTTGCCCTTGTAGCTGATAATTAAAGGCACTAAGCAAGAAACCAATACTTGTTCTTACTGAAGCAAGAGATTCCCTACACTCTGGTAATTTGTTTTTAAATTAAAAGAAACTGTGGTTTAGAATATTGATGTATTTCTCAAGTTTGTTTTGGTTTTCCCAAGTTGCTCTATGCCATGCAATAATTATTACTTGTGTGCTTTTGTAATCAACTGGTCAAATAATCTACACAATAATCCCAGGTAGACGGTCACTGGAGGGATTTTAGCCTGGATTGCTTTGGTGCTCCCCAGACATTACAACCCCGGTCCTTGCCGTGTAACGCCTTTCACCGCGGGGCAGGACAGAGGTTACGTTACACTGTGCTGCCGCTCCTTCGGAGCTCGCCTCTCAGTTATTGCTGCCATCAGAGTAAGAAATATCAGCAGCAATTTATTTTCTTAATCTACACCAAAACCTTCCAAAACAGAAAGAATGAAATTAGATTTTTAGCACTCCAAGATTGTTCCAGCGTCAATAAGGACAAAACCCCTGCTACTCTTGGAATTAATATTTTCATTCTCTAGCAACCCCAGCGTCTCAGTTGGGGAAAATAACAGAGGCATTAATATAAAATACACTACTTGACCAGAAGGAAAGCATTTCAATATTATGTAGAAAAGTCTCTCAAAGGGTGCACTGTGATAAAATATATATATAGTTAAAAATGAATTGTACTTTAATATGTTAACCAGAAACAGAAAAATCAATAACAGCAATTTAAGTTTGCAACGAAGAGAAAAAGACATGGTTGAGTGAGTGTTCAGAATGCTCCACTTGCTGCTCAGAGTGCTTCATTAGGTATTTTCATATGCTTGATTTGAATAGATACAAGACACAGAATTTCAAATGGATGGTAAGAATCCAGAGCCATGCTGACCCCTTCGATCAACTTTGCTTAGCCCATAGCTACTCAACATCATTTTTTAAAGGTAAACAGTATACCAGACTAGGAGGTTTGGGGGTTTTTTTGTCATTTCTTTGATGTGACCTCATTTTACCACTTTTCAGAAGTGGACATGTTAAGATACTATGTTTCAGGTCTTCCTTTTTTTTTTTTAAACCAGTTAAAGAGTTTATACATATTTTTGTTTTAAATTCAGAATGGCAATAAAGGCCCTGTTCTCTTGTTTCTTGAGTACACTTAAGGTATTTCATTGCAACACAGAAATTATCAATTGCCTTCCCTCTTTTTGAGCCCTGTCACTTAAGGCAAAGAGATGCCTTCTTCATGGGAACCCCTGTCCATTTTCCTGCTGTCCCCAACCTTCAGCTCACTGTGTCTTCTTTAGACGTGTGCTGTCATTGTCACCTTCTCGCTGTATTTCATTGCCTTCCCCTGCCCTGGTTTTCACCTTGCTGTTTAATAGCGCTACTCGAGACAAATTTAGATCATGTTGCGCTGCTAGCATTTGCCTTCAACTTTTGAACCCAGACTACAGTTAGCATGTTCCATCAGAAAATAACCATAGCTTTTTCTTGATATCCAACACATCATTATTTTTTTAAACAGACTCAGAAAGCATTGCATGAAGTCAATTCTCCAAAGAGGCTGACAGGAACATAAAGATGATGTTACTTTTTCATGGGCTAGGCTGGGAAGAACTAATTCCTTTGTGACAGAAAGTTTCCAACCCTTGCAGAATATAAAGAAAGAGGTATTTCCATAATTAAACAGCACAAACACCAGCTGATACAGACACTATCCCTCAGCAGTCTGAAATAAATTCCTGCTAACCAAAGTAATCACCCCTGACTTCAGAGAAAGCCAAACACTTGGAGAAATAGCATGAAAGGTGGAGCTGATTTTCTTGTAAATGTTAATAAAACCAAGCCTCAAAGGGGAAGTTACTCACTGGGAACAATTACACTGTGTTGTTCGATTCCACAAAAAGGCACAGCAGCACTTGCAAGCTGAAAAGGCCAGATCAACAACGTGGAACAACTCAGACTACATTATTTGCTGAATATCTTAGAAGTGCACAAGAGAGAGAAGTGACAAATTCTAATACTTGCATTTCAAGGCATGAGTGGCAAGGCCATTGCTTCCTTACTCCCAGCATTTTCTAGTATCTTATAGCTTTCCTTAGCTGAAGTAAATGCTCTTCTCCAAAAGCACTAATAGAAGACGACTGAAAGCAAGTTTCTTAATACTGCTGTCACCTCATACACTTTCCAAGCCTTGTTAAAAACCAAGTGTTCCCCAAGCATCTTTGCCTAAGAGCAAAAAGAGCCGCTATTGATAGTATCTTTAATAACTTAAAACTATCCTGAAGCCCAAAAGTCGAAGCTGGAGCAGTACAAAGGAAACAGAAGTTAGCTAGGCACCATTAGCTGCGGTGAAGAAAGTTGCCATGAGTTAAAGGAGGATGGGCAGGACAAGGCTTCTGGTAATAACTTTGGCTGGCTCTGAGTCGGTAACTTATTCTGTGGGTTTTTTGGATTTATACCCGTATCACTGGCAGCTTGCAATGCCTGAAGACCTGCCTCTCAGACTTATTACATGTTATCATCTTAGCATGCTTGGTTCTGGGGTAGAGGAGCGGTCTACTCTTGCACACCTCCGTTGCTAAACACCAACGAAACAGCTTCAAAGATGCTAACTTTTTGCACTACGTGAAAACTTGCTTTCCCTTTTACTGCTGCTACAGTCAATTAGGACACAGCTAGGTCAACACGTGATCCACCGATCTCTGGCTGAAGCAGGTCTTTTCATCCAGCACTTTCTCAGCCTCACAACGCTCGTGATGAAATGCACTTCCATAAAACTCGATGGTGGAGGCCAACATTAGAAAAAGCGAAATGTCAGAAGGCCATCAGTGTGCTTTGTGAAAAATCAACAGCGTATTCCAAAGCCTGGTTTTGCAGGGAACAAGACAAACAGACATGCCAGAATGAGCTGAGCTGCCACAGAAAATAAAAGGCCAAGACAGGAGAAACAGTGCCTTTTAAATACCTTTATGAAACAGTGCTATGGGTTTTGAAATGGTATGCAGAAAAATGTTCGTAACGACTAGCTATAAAGCATTTAAGGAGATACAAAGGAAGAAAGAGCATCACGTGAAATGGAGTGGGCAGGGAGGAAACATTTAATTACTGCTGCAATAACAGAATGCACAATGATCCAAAGCATCTTCTAGGTCTACTCATTCAGCGGGGCTTTTTCATCTTTCTACTTGTATTTTGTACTTTTTTCTTTCTTTTTGTCATACCACCTGTGTTATCACAACTCCCTATGATGCATGTCTTGGTTTTAAAAAAGTCTGAGTTAAAGAATTAAGTACTACAGTACTCAAATATTCCTTCAGTAAACCTTCTTGGCAATTATGAAACAATGATCATAAGTTGAATACTTGCCTAAGTACTACCCATCTTGGGGAGAATTGCAGAATCAGCTACTAAGATTAGATTTTTAAAAGTACCCTTGCTTGGCTTTTAAAGGAGAAAACTGTCCAGAAGAACACTCTAGTAGAAATTCCCCAAAGTCACCTTACCTTCTCTTAGGAGAGGGCCAATTTCCAAACTTCTGTTTGGAACAAGTGACAGTTCTGGGATATCAATATGGGCCATTATTGCCCACAGCCTGACACGTTCCTCTTCTTCACAGTCTAAACTTCTCACAGAAGGGATCATATGTATCTCTCCTTTTGCAGAGACTCCTCATTAAAATCCTTAATTCTCTCTGTGACTTACTCATGTTACTGACAATTACTCCTGACAATTACACTTGTCCTGTTGACCTTGTGCACCAAGCAACAAGATATATTCTGCACATAAACAGCCTTCCAGTTCTCTAAGGTCATTACAAAGAGACTCTAGATAACCTGATCATGAATGGCAGACACCTCAAAGTGCCTGATCAACCCTACCAAGCTCAACGTTAAGCATTTGCCAATGTGGCAGCAGTTTTATGGCTGAAGGTGTCCCCCGGCAGCACAGCACTAGCAACGCAGTCACTTGTTCACATCTGCTGGGAGAAGAGTCCCTCAGTCACAGTCCTCTACTTTTTAGCAAATTCATTTAATCGCTGCTTTCTCTACAGATACTTTTTTCCCCAGAGATTCAAGTGAAGTTGCTGGTCAGAAGCACTGTCAATTCAAACCAAACTCTTTTCCATTCAAAACTTCCTTCTTGAGGAAATCTGTCCAGCTGAGTAATGCATCTTCCCCAACTGTCTTTACGGTAGGAACAATAAAAATGATCAGACGTCAGACATGTACTCTGTAGTACTTCACCTGCATTTCTACAGCTTTACCCAGTTTAAGAGGAAAGAAAAGCATTCAAGGACAACTCAATAGTCCTTGGTGGTACTCCAGAACCTACAAAGTCTAAAGCAAATTAAAAGTGATTTTTACATACTTGGGCACAACATGTTCTGAGCATGGTTATGTCTTACACTTGCCTGTACAGATGATCATTAAAAGAACCGAGATACTATGGTCATACAGAATTCAGTGATGTATAAAATAAGGATGGGGGTGAAACAGCGAGAGTTGTAGAGTTAAGCCTGTTCTCACTGAGCACCCATACTGCTGGGCAGTAGTAACACCTCTTTTCTGCAAACAGGCTCAACGGCAATAAGACCTGCATGTGTGGTTCACATTAATTTTATTGATGCCTTGGAGTGACAGCACATGGAAAAGTGCTCGATCCCAACCGCGGCCACCTCACACACACCCCTTTCAATCTGAGGACACCAACCTCGGTCAGGTGCCAGCTGGCAAGTACCACACTCCTCTCTATCAGCTTTTCTACGGGCACTTTTTTTTTTTTTTTAAAATAACCTTTGAAATGTTTTAAAGAAATACGTAAACACCATTTATAAAGTAACACACCCCCCGAATTTCATCTGCCTTTCATAGCAGTATTACTTACCAAAGCCTTTTGTTGCACACATCTTGACACATACACCTATGATTCAAGTATAATTAGCTTTTTTCTAAAAACAAACAGGTGTTTTTCAGTTTATTACTTCATGGCCTCCCACGCTACAGAATCTGACGTAGGAAAAGTTAGATTTATTATGTGCTCAGGAATTATTCCACTATATTAACTACCAATATAAAGTGATCTTGTTGGAGACTGTATTATCATACAAGCACATCTGCATGATGCAATGTATTCCAGGCCCTTAGAGAGGTAAATAATTGATAAGAAATGACTCGTTTTTCATCTTTGAAGCTTTTTTAAATCCTTTTTTAATGTACATCAGAGTATTCCTAGGACACCACAGTGCTAAAGGAGGCAAGTTTTGTTCAGCCAACTCACTAATCAGAGCTATGGCAAAAAACGTATCACACACTGGATATTTTGATGGGAGCTTAGCAACATGGTCACATCTAGCTTTATTATTATTATTATGGTATTTTCCAGAATTACTATGTATGCTAAAAAAGTGGGAAATTGAATATTAGGTACATATGCCAAATCGGGAAATTACTTGCAAAGCTCTTTGATGAGGGTAAGTCTACCGTCAACTAGGACACGGCATGAGTACCAAGACACGATATACAGCAAAAAGCAGGTCGTCTGGTTCGGGGCAATGTTGAGGTTCTGGAAGGCACTGAAAAACTTGCAATAATTGCAAAAAAATCAGAAAATGGTAAGATTTTCTTCTCATGCTTTCCCATTGCCTTTCTCTTTTGATGTTCTAAGCTTTGGTTAGTATGTAGCGAGTATTTGAAAGAAAAAAAAAACCAAACACAAAAAGCACAAAATAACAAACAACAAACCACTAGCACCACCACCACCCCCAACAGAAAAAGTGAAGAAAAATAAGGTAAAAGAAGAGGTAAGAGAAGAGCGAAGGCCATGTGAGAAACACAGAAGGAAGTGACTGATCAGATTTCCTTTGTGCTAGTTTTAGGGAGAGGAAAAAAAAAAGAAAAATAGTGTTGCATAAAGGATCAACCAGACTATCTGCACTTCTGATCAACCTACCCTTCAGAGAGACTGCAGAAAAAATCATGCCATTAACAATTCACTCTGTGCTCTGTAGGAAACCTAATTACATACGCTGCTCCAAAGCAAGCTCTCTCTCCACCCATCATAACCAACGAGCACTGAATCTTCTCCTTACGTGCAGCACGTTTTCTGGAAATTGGTGCGTGTGGCATGATTTACACTACACCCACAGTGACTTCCTGCGGCCCTTTGAAACGCATGTAAATCAGCTCAGCTTTCTTTCCTGTTTTCTTGCTTCAAGAGTAATAATTTAACTCCTATAAAGTTCACAAAATCTAATTGGAGGGGAAAAAAGGGCACCCACATCACCAAAATGTTGGCTTCTTGAATGGTAATTAGCGACCATTCATTAAAGTCCCATCTTGTTTACAGCCTAACACACACCTTGCCAATTAACTTGATCCGATAGAACTTTTTCATTATGGTTTCTCAGGACCCTCCTCCTGTTTCGGTTTCCATTTCTCTCCCATTTCCATTTTTTTCCTGAGTCTTTCCTGCTGCTGTGCAGCACTTTACAGGCCACTGAAGAGCCCCAGATCTCAAGGAATATTGCCTCTGTATTGCTGGTGCCATCCCAAGGCTTTGAATTGCTCAGGGTCTGACACACCACCATAATATCACTCTTGCCCAAGAGCTACTCAGCTCCCATCCAAGTATTTACAGCCCAGAAGGTATGCCCCTGCACATACACTTCCATCAGCTCTTTGCTGGGTGTTTCTGAGCAGAATGGATGCAGAAGAGTCAAACCCTTCTGACAAGTCCTCAGACCCTCCTGCCTGGTCCTACGGACAAGTTACAGCTACGGTCTCCTCCTCCAGCCCTTTCTGAGCTCCCCGGTGAGAAGGATGAGGACGTACGTACAGGTGAGGACAACTATGTTTCTTGTTACTCTGCCCTTCTCCATCCAGATAAGTAAAATGCCTTATCCCTAAAGCCCCTGGAGATCTTCAGAAGTCTCCAAGGGAGACATGCAGAGCAGTAAGAAATGGAGCAGGGGTCGAATACCAAAAAAGCCCCAAACTCACCGCTGCATGATTTTTTCATCATTCGTACCTGACACTCAGTTCCTTCACATTAAACACAAATGCGCATGGATCTCAGGAATTGCAGTAGCTCCCTGTGTCACTTTGCCTTCAACACAGAAGCTACGTAATTCTTCACTGGAAATTAAAATCAATTGAGGGACAGCAGACCATGAGGTATTTTTGTGTCTCCTTGAAGTTAGAGAGCTTAGTCCCTCTGAACAGAAATGAAGAATAAATACAACTGGAATTAAATCTCCTAGACTATTAGACAAATGAAATTCCTTTCTCTTCTGTCAGCTTCTCTGGCCTTTCATCAAGTACTGTCAAATACAGCAGCACACCTTGCATGCCTGATGCGAAGTCCCCACTGCTCAGAACGAACCTGAAGCAATGGAGAGGGGAAGCTGGGAGGTAAGGCTGGCTAGGTCTAGCTCACGGTATTCCTAGGACTTCTGTACCCTGCCATGAGGTCTAATTGCTTGTTTTCAACCCAAATGAGAAATTATACATCTGTCAGCTTTATGAATCAGAGCTACTATAGATAATTTATTTCATTCCCACAATACATCTTTCCTCTAAACAAGGAACTGTTCATCAGCCTACCTCTAAAATCAGATCTACTTCTCTCTGTATTGGAGAAAGAAGACAGATTACTCATAATGGTGTCTTGTATCCTGTTACAAAAGCCCCGGGAGACGTGAAATGAACAGAGCTATACGTAACCAAAGAATGCGTGGAGTAGGTTCACTAAGTTGAAAAGAATTATAGAGAGACTTCATGATTTATAAAATGATACGAGTGTAAGGCAAAAGAAGAAAGTTAAGGCATGAAATGAAGACACATGTACTTAGGATAAGTTTAATTTAACTTTCCCATCTTCTAATGATTGGGAATACCTAAACAGTCTTTGATACAGATGACACATCCCTCCAGCTAAGGAAAAAAGATGGGAAGGAAATGCAAAACAGAAATCAAGAGATGAAATCCAAACACACTGGGGTCAAGCACTCAGTGACAAGACATCCCCTGCCCCATAGGGCACACCCAGTTCAACCAGTGCTACCAGTTACAGGCACAGAGCAAGGCTGGCACTCACATCTCCAGATGCCTTTTTTCACCCACCTATACAGCATGAATCTGATCAAAGAATGTCAACTCATTGCCCTTCAAAAGCCAGAGGGAAAACTACTCATTTTAGTAACTGTTCCAACATTTGTAGTATGTTCAGAAATTACAAGGCTAGGATTCTTTTTAGATTTTTTTCTTTTCTGCAATAGCTTGTCCTTTGTTCTACCATTTTGCTTGCAGTTGAAAACAAACTATTGCCTATGCCTGCCCCTGCAAGGTAATAAAATACGTTTGAATCCCATTTGTGCATGTAACTGCAAACAGCAGCAGGGGTGCTTGCCGAGGCAAGGGTCCCTCTGCACCGGGGAAGGCACGAGCAGGACGTTACTGGTCAAAGTCAGGCTGTGTTTCAAGGGAGCAACAATTAAGAGCAAAAATAAAAGGAAACAGAATCAAAGCTGCGCCTCAAGAAACTGGCCTGAACAGGTTACATATACAGTATGGAATGAAAAAAAAAAGGTGGCTTTCAAGCCTGACTAAAAATAGTTTCTTCAAATGTCTTTATAATGCCTTTAAAGATAGGAAGTGACAGCGGAAATGAGAAATCAGGTTGCCCGTGCTCAAACCACAGGGCAGATGAGGCTGGAAAGGACCCGTGGAGATCACCTAGTCCAAGTCACAGCATCACAGTAATATTTTCTTCTACATCTCGGGTGAAGAGCTATTTTCTCTTTCCCTTATAATAACACTTCCAGCATCGGACTGTATCTGCAAACTGATTATTTCCCTCTACCCCCAATCCAGGCACATGTTGACTTTTCTTTACATGTTCCCCATAGGTGACTGAAGCTACGTTTGCTGTGGCATTTTAACATCTTAAGTATAGCTTAGAAACCTATACACTTCTTTTAACCGCCTCCTTCCTTTCATTGACTGTGCTTTGTTGTTCATTTATTATTGCAAGTTAAGCCTTCTCATATACATCTTATATTCATCTATTTAATAAAGTTTTGATCATGCCATTGTATCTAATAACTTCTCCCCCCCCCTCACGTTTTGGAACACTGCATTTTGGAGAGCTTCCTCAAATGTCTTTAACAACAAATGGACAGGAGATGGGTAGTATTCTGGTATCAAAGTTCAGCATTGGGGATAACTCCTGCAGCAACTCCAGCTCCATTTGCAGATCAGCATCACTCGAGACGGCAGATCCTTTTTTATGCCACGCAGGTGTGCTGGGGAGTCCCAAAGGTAAGTGGATTACAGCGAATGCCATAATCCCTATCCTGAATTAATGCAGTGTTTATCACTAGAAAGAACAGGGGGAACTCCAACTGTTTATGCGTTGCTTATCTCTAGCACGCTGCCTCGCAATATGTCAGTTTTCTTGCCAGTAAAACAAGTCATTGAACCGCGGAAGAGAATTCTGCGTCCGGGAACAACACAAACCCTCTTTGGTAGTCCACCTTCAGTCCCCACACAATGACAGTTAATTCTCACCAATAAAATGACTCTTTCTCAAGGAGGGGGTCTACCCAGGTTAAGGTTTGACAGCAGTTGCCCCAAAAAGTAAAACAAGCTCAGAAATGCTCCCCATAGTCCCAAAAGTTACATCTGACTCCAGCTGCCTCTACATTTCTGAGGAGAGGAAAAAAGACTGCTTATATTTGTCTCCGTTTTTCCAAAAGTACTGGTGTTCAGTTCCCTGCGGCCTGATCTCCACAATTACCAGATCCAGAGCCCTGCAGCTAAGCTTGCCCTGACCCTCCCCGCTCGGTGCTGGAAGGAGAAGCAAAGCACAAACCACACAGCAAGCTTGCATATGGGATCTTAGCTCTCCTCCCTCATTTCTAGGGAGATTTTGTGTCTTGGTTATTCAAATGGTAGGCGACTGTCTGTGTTTCTTGGAAACAGAAAAGTTTCTCAAAATAAGGAAGTTAAATCTTGGAGGTGGTTCTTGCCAACTGCAGAAGAAAAGCTTTCTATTGATCCTAATGCTGTCAGTGAAGGACTACTTCTTCATTGATTTCAATAGAATACCTAGAACTTACTAGAAACATACAAAAAACTTGAACTCTGCCTGAAACTTAAGACCACAACCTCTTCGAGGATCCTAGTGCATCTGAGGCGCCCAGCCCTACAGATGCACAATGTGTTAACGTTGGCCCTTGGAAAGGCTCACAGCTCCTCCCTGCTCGCCTTCCCGTGACATGCAAAGCCAACTGCTCGCAGCCTTGAAAGGCTTCTGCTGGATTTTGCTTTTCAGCAGGATTTTTACATAGGCAAGCGTTAAGCAGGGTATCCCCTCAGTTCAGTTTCCTTCTGCAGATAAAAAACGCCTAATGCCCAATATTATTTCAGTACAATATCTTCTGTTTACTTCCACTGTGAAGTATTAGCTCACTTCAACTGTAAATACGCAGCAACACAAATACGCCGAGAAACATTGCATCTTCCAGGCTAGTTTCAGTGAGTTGCCTAACAATATTGTTTCTCCTTTAAACATCTTTATGTTTTGGGAGACTGATAAAACCCCCCTTCATTTATTCAGTCATGTCGCATACATTCTGCTTTGTGCACTTCTGCATATTTGCAACTGCGCTAATCATCTCAGTCTATTCTCCTTTAGGCTTGAATGAGATGTACTACATTAATCAGTTGATTGTTATTAACCCAGTTACATTGTATCTTTGCATAATGCTGCTCCATCTCTAAATCCATAGTCTAATCAGGTATTATGACATACATTTAATTATACTACTTGTGTACTTCATAATAATCCTCTTATTAAGTGATTGGGGTTTTATGGTTTAAGCCTTATGAAATTTCAGCAAACCAAAGGATGGGAAGGCTGGTTTATGGGTCAGGATCGCGTACTAACAGATAAGGCTGCTCTGTATTGCAAAAAACCCTCATGTAGCATATTCCCAGAGGACAGACAAACACCGCTTCCTCAGTCGCTCCTATATCCAGGCCAGAAGAGGCAAATGTCCGCTTTGATTCTGCTGAAAACAAACATTCGGGGTTACTCACTTGAACAGCGGTCCAACCAACGCTGTCCCTGGTCAAAAACAAAGGCATAAACCTACACAGTCACCTGCTCAATCTACCCCTGCAACAAAAGGGACTGCGTGCCAGCGAGCCTGCCCTGCTCACGGCAAACACGTCAGGCTTTGGAGACGGAGACAAACCCCCAGGAGGGAAAGCCACCAGCAAGAGCCCAGAGCAAAGCCGTGCAAACCAGCGCGCCGCGAACTGGAAAGGGAGACGATGCAACAAGAGATCATCCTTTGAACGTAGAATGAGCGTATATTCATTCATCAACAAATGCACTTACTGCTGTCCAGAGGGGACTCCTCACCGCAATGGGACCAGAGGACAGGAGGACTCGGAGGATGCTGAAGGACCCAGGAGAGGTCCCATCGCGAGGCTGCTCTTGGCAGTCTCTCCAGGCTCACGGAGACCAGGGCAGAGACCCATGGCTGGAGAAAGGCAGATATTGCTTCATCCCCAAGCAGGGCAAAGCCCACCCCAGCCTCCGGGAAGACTGTGGATCTTCGAAGGTCCATGTGCCTGGAAATGGCATCTGCGAAAAGCAAGAAGGGAACTGGGATCACCTTACCGCGTACAAACTGTGCCCGATGCTCATCGGCTGCTGGGATGAGACGACTGGATCCACGGGCAAGGGAAAAGCAAGGTTGTCATTTACTTCGGTTTCATCAGCACTTTCAATGCAGCCTGGAGAAAAGGAGGTGAAGAAGGGATCTACCAGCTGCTGTAGAAGAGGGTCATGGAGAAAACTCATCCAAAGGTGCTCAGCGAAAGAGCAGGCAGCAGCAATGCCAAGGTGTAATGAGGCAAGCTCCACTGAGACAGAAGGGGGGAAAAAAAAAAAAAAATCGCAGTGAGGTTGGATAAGCACTGGATCAGGTTCCTCCATGCAACACACTGTGAAATCCCCATGCTTGGAGATGTCCGTGGTTCAACGAGGCAAAACCCTGAGATGTGATGATTGCGGCCACCTCCCTGACGACGAACGCAGCCTGTGGGTTATGTGGCTGCGGCTCCTGCTGCCCCTTATCCTTTTGGCAGCAGAGGAAACAAACACAGGTTTATTTTGCCGAGGTGGCAGAAAATCAGGTTTGTCTCTTCCAGGGCAAATCACTTACCGAGAGATGTTAAGAGCTAGGCTGTATCCATAAACAACAGTGCTTGCACTCGGGCAAGCTGGAACAAAAATACCAGTGCTAAAACAAATCCACGGCAAACTGGGAAGATAAGCCGTGTTGTTCACCAGCAAGCAGTGCCCTCCAGAAAGTGGCATGCCCTGGAAATGAATAAACACAAGAAAAATAATATAAACTGCAACTAAATCCTAAAGGAACAAAAAAACCCAGTTCATCCTCTTCCCACCACTGGAGTCTGGCCATAAACTACCCAGAAACACAAATAGTCCTGTTTAACTCGGCGGAGAGCTCAAATATTTGAAGACGTATAGTTGCCTAACTGCCGCCAAGATCAGGTTGTACGTGTATTATTCCTTCCCTTCTTTTATCTGCATTTTGATCTAATTATGTAAATTTTGAAGCACGTGTGCAACTGCAGTCAAATAAATGCCTCTATTGATTTGGATGGTTATTCCTCAGCACAAAGTTACGCATCCAAATATGTGTTTCTAGGGTCACAGTCTTAAATAATAAATTATTTGAGGCAAATAAACCTCCTCCTATACATCTTGCCACGGTATTCAGACATACTTGTGGAAAGCCCAAATTAAATTTGTAGTACGTTCACTTGTTTTGAAGAGCATAGCTTAAAATATGCACAGCTGTTTGCAGGATTTTGGCACATACAGACAGTCTTAATGTAGCAATATATTTTTGTATTTTATTCCTCGTACCACAGGGTAAAGTGAAAATATATTTAAACTGCCATCCCAATTTTTTTCTTTTTTTTTTTTTTTTTTAACTGTAGACATCCCACAAAGATCATTTATAGAAGCCGACTACTTTGTTAGCATGTGCTTTAAATATTTTGGTTTTCATTTTATTACCTGCAGGTCTAATCAGACTTTTCATAGTGTAGAGTCTGATAACAAATAATTTAGCTACCAGACTTCTTCAGTTCCACAAAATGATTTTAAGGAAGTGCGCAGTGTGACACATTAAAAATGTGCTTTACAGAAAAATTATCTTTATATGCTTTTTTTTTGTAAAGCATGCAGTCACTGTGAATACACAAAAAATGCGCTGTACTTGGAAAAAGGGTTTGTAGTATCTCCATGAACTTTCTTGGAATCATTAATATATTTTAATAACCACGCCCACATTAACCGTAGGCACACTATACAATGTAGATACTGCTTAATTATTAACATGTTTACAACAATTTTGCAAATAATGAGCTAATTACTACAATTATGTGTTTTTTGGTCATCTGAAATGGCTCAGCTCCACTTTAGGCAGGGAGGGGAGGTGCGCTCGCCTCGGCTGCACGCTCTGCACCTTGAGCGGGGGTTCGGCAGTGGGACCCGGGGTGCCACCCAGCCCCAGGGGCCACCGCGGGGCCACCTCGAGGGGCAGGGGGTCCCGCGACTGGGGCAGGTGGCAGGGGCTCGCTCAGACGCCCGGGAGAGCGGGCAGCTCCGCGGCGCCTTCGGGAGCAGGTCTGTGCTCACGTGCAATCCCGGCAAAAGCGGCGTCAAAGCCTCCAGTTCCCAGGCTGCCGTTTATTTTTGTTGGCTATTGATTTTATGCCAGAATTTAGTAGGATTCAATTTTACCTGGTAGCCTGGTCATTCATCCCGGCTTTAAATTATTAATGAGCACCGTGTCTCAGTCACCTGCTTGCAGTACTCCGATGCCTCGGTGACTGGCTTCAATACCTAAACACCTGAGCAGATGAACACAGGAGGTGAAATATTCCGCCGTCATGGCCCACTAAAACTTCTGCTACACCTGGAGTGTTGCAGCACGAAGAAACCCTGGGCTGCTATAAAGCAGCAAGGTACAGCACAGGTAGAGGTGGGGGGTCCCACCCTTCAAACCCTCTGCTCTTTTGTCCTGCAGGCTGCTGTGAAAAGGAGAGCGGTCACAATTTTTTTTTTGCATGGACTTAAAAATAGCAATAATAGTGTAAGGCTAGTCTGTAGCGAGCCAGGTGTAAGAGATCCTCCGCAGTCTTAAAGAGAAGCAGAAGAGAGATTTGATTCACAAATGATCATGATTACTCACTATTTACTGTTCCTTTTGCAGTGGGGGAAGAGGGTGTTAAGTCAAGCCGCTTTAGTGTAACAGCATTTACTGTCAAACCAAGCAGGAAAAATAAGCCTCAGGGATTTTGTACCAAATTTGGAATTATGTATAATTAATATAATGTGCTGAAGTCAATTATAACCGATGGCAATTGATTCTGTCCAAGTTAGTGCCTGCTTCACATTATATCCCCATGTGTATATACTACGGGCTGTATAGCGCACTATATACTATCTACATATATACACCTCCCCATAAGCTCGGTGAAGATACTCATCTAAAACTCCAAGTCTAAAACTCCAAGTCAAGAAGAGAGAGGTCCCCCGGCCTGAGGTGCTGGACTCACAAGCCTCTCCAGCTTTGGTGTTTATTTCTTCTAAGCAATCTGCTCTACTACACATCTGCTTTTCTTTCCTTTTTTTAGCTTAGGAATTAAAAAAAAAAAAAAAAATTACTCTTCATTAGCAACAGAGGGGAAGCAGGCTGTGTCAATGAAGAGAGTGACTAACGCCCATCCCTTGCAGGGTTAATGCAGTTTTAACACAGGTTCCTCACTCAGGTGTAGAGTTTACTTTAGGTCTCACCACTTGTCAGGAGCTCCTTTAGCACAAATCAAACAGAACAGAATGAAAGAGATGTGACTTTACACCCACCAAATGCTCCAAGTGGCCCTTTCCCCGTCCTGAAGCACACCAAGCCCAGACCACCCACAAGCTGCCCAAATCATCGCATCCAAGCAGAGGGGTGGGGAAAAAAAAAAAAAAAAAAAAAAATCTAAACTTTAACGTGAATCAGAACGACAACAGAAGGAACAATAGCATCTTCCTTTAGGAAGAAATGCTCATTTAAATTTAAGGAAGAAGAGTACGGCAGCACGGAAACCTGGCGTTGTCCTTTGGGCTCAGATGCCCAACAGGGCGATGACGCTGGAAGAGCACACTGCATCCAGCTGCCATCGAAATGCAGCACGGATCTCAGCTGAGAAGGTCTAGGCCTTCCAAAAACATCAACTTCAAGCATGCTGTAAGAACTACAAGCGTAAAACCAAATCCAGAGAAGGAAGAGAGCTATCACGTGCTCTTGCTCAGTAGCACAGAGCAAAAAGTCAGATCCAGCAAGTGCCAACACCTGGTGAGGACACGCTGCCCAACGCGGGCACAAAACTTGAGTGAGCTGACGCTAGGTGCTCAGGCAGAAGAAAAGATGAAAATCTCAGTAGAAAAGCATTCGTGGGACGGCCGTTAGGATTTGCTCTCAGGCTATTTCAAACTGATTCACTGAAGGAGAAGCACATTAAAAAAAAAACCTCCGGTAGATGACTCTGCTGTAAACAGCCCAGTAACATTTTATAATCTAGAACAAACTTATCAATTAAAAACCTGTAGAAATGTAGAAGATGAGGACTGTTTGAAAGCCTTACCATTAATATAAGTAGCATAGGAGACCTCTTGGACTGAGGAATCTCAAAAGATACAGAAGATGAGGTGTACTGCTTTTGGCTGGGGTAGAGTTAATTTTCTTCACAGTAGCTGCTACGGGGCTGCGTTTGGATTTGTGCTGGGAACAGCGCTGGCAAGACGGGGACGTTGGCGTCACGGCTGAGCAGTGCTGACACGCAGTCACGGCCTCTCCTGCTCCTCACCCCACCAGCGAGCAGGCGGGGGCACAAGAAGTTGGGAGAGAATGGGAGCTGATGGGAAGTAAGGAAGGAATTCCTTGGTTTGCTTTGCTTGCATGCGCAGCTTTTGCTTTCCCTGTTACACTGCCTTTCTCTCGACCCACCGGTTTTCTCACTTTTACCTTTCCCATTCTCTCCCCCATCCCACCGTGGGGGGGGAGCGAGCGGCTGCGTGGGGCTCCGTTGCCGGCTGGGGTTAAACCTTGACATGAGGTGACATTGGCCTGCTGAGGACTAAAAGATACTCTCCCATTTAACTCATTCCCATTGAGCATTTTCCAAAGAAAAGGAAGAACGAGGTAGAATACAGCACAGAAGGATAGAGGGGGTTACTGTACCAATTTATCCATGTGACCCTATAAAATCTTGTAGTAAAGTGTAAAGTAAATCTTTGCGGACCACAGGAGACGCAAAGAAACCCTCAGGTCTAAAAATTATATTTTCTTCTCGCCACTAAGATCAGTCCAGACTGACAACTTGATTTTGTCACATCCCATTCTCGATGGCTAAAGGGCCAGAAATCTTATTACAGAGATAATGACCAGGATTTTGCAAAGCTCTTGGGAAGAAAAAGGCTGGTAGATGCTGTAACTTAAAATACTGTTTGTAACAGGGGAAAAAAAACCCTTCTGTGACATAAGGATGCATCCTAATTACTGTTTACCCTTTTGAGGAAAGTAAGTAAATAAAAAGTTGGATGTAATAAACAACTTTTGCTCTCGGAACATGTAATCCGTTTTAGAAAAGCGAGCAAGGACGAGTCCAGAAGTTACTTACGTTTTCCTCCGAAACATCTGGCGCTGGCTGCTGCTGTGGGAAGGGTAAAGGGCCCAGGAGTCTGGTCCAGCAGGGTGGGACATACACACGTTCCCACTTGGGTACTTCTACATCTCCTTGGTAAGGTAACACTTGGGGAAAAAATATATTTCTATTCATTTATTGAAAAATCAGGTCTTTACGCAGTACTTATAGAGGCCACTTTTCTGTCCTGGCTCAGCCCCAGCCCCAGCTCAGCACCACGCAGCCATCGCTCACTGCCCCTGCCCCCATGGGATGGGGGAGAGAATCGGAGGGGTGAGAGTGAGAAACACTCCTGGGCTGACATAAGAACGGTTTAATCATTGAAATAAAGTAAAATAGTAATGATAATAGTAACAATACAATAATAATAATAATAACAATATCCAAAGCAAGTGCTGCCCAATGCAATTGCTCCCCACCCGCCGAGCGATGCCCAGCCAGTTCCCAGCAGCGATCGCTGCTCCCCGGCCAACCCCCCCAGTTTCTATACTGCCCATGATGCCGTATGGGATGGAATGGCCCTTGGGGCAGTTGGGGTCAGCTCTCCTGGCTGTGCCCCCTCCCAGCTCCTTGTGCCCCTGGCAGAGCAGGGGAAGCTGGAAAGTCCTTGCCTGGCATAAGCAGCGCTGAGCAACAACTAAACCATCAGCGTGTTATCAGCGTTATTCTCCTCCTAAATCCAAACCACAGCACTGTGCCTGCTCCTGCGAAGAACATTAACTCTATCCCAGCCCAAACCAGGACATTTTCCAAAAGAATTGGGATAAGGGACTTCAGAGATCAGAAATCTTTTGACCACGTTTCCAGCAGCAGCACACGATGCTGTTCCCTGCCCCCAGCCACTTAAACCTCCTTAGCCAGAAAATTTCCCAGAGCTTCCCCCCTTCCTCTCACTGCAGGAAACCGGCCCCTGCAGAAGCAACCCATCAGGAGGTCCCTGCCAGGGGCCAGGGGCGATTTGTGCCACCGGAGGTGTGGGACGTGGGGCAGCCCCAGAGCCAGCATTTAATGACAGATTACTTTCTACTGTCGAGAAGCTCATCGTGCCTTACAAGGAAACAGAATTAGCTGAGTGAGGGAAACAAATGGGAGGCATTTTCATTTCAGTGCAAGGAGATCTTAAAAACTTGGGTGGGTGGTAGGAAAAAAAAAAAAAAAAAAAAAAAAAATCAGTGGTGTGTCTCATGAAATTTAGAGATTGAATTCAAAGGGAGAACTGCTCTGGTACATGTCCGAGTCAGCTCCTATCACCAGGGCTATTTGTTAGAACACAGAATATTTAGTGGAACAGGAGTTTCAGTCTCCTTGTAGCATTGCAAGTTTCATAGCAACAGTTTGTGTCCAAAAAAAGAGCAGTAAACTGACTTCAGACCAGGAGCAGCCATTAGGAGCACGAGGTTAGGTAGTAAAAGGCTTCAGTTTTTGCATGAAAAATATCTTTACCCACAAATTGAAGTTAATAACAATGCCAAAAGCAAGAACTAGGAAGTGGGGTTTTGCCTAAGTAAATTTACTATTCTTATTGTTTTTATTAAGATGTACTGCAAAAAATATAGTTCAATCTAAAATAGGATTTTCATTAAATTCTCTGTTTCAATTGTCTTTAATGTTTAGGGCTAAATTCAGCAAATAGCCAGTAAGTAGGGTTTTTTGTCCTGTTTAAAGCCATTAAATGCAGCTTCATAAATTCCACAGAAAGCTCTAGATTTTGCTTTCAGGTGAAAAGATAAAAGCTGTCGCCACACAATTACGTTCTGTCTGGGCGCGAAAGTCAGGAAGAGAGTGAAACCACGCAGGCTGCGGTGGAGAGGGACAGACAGCAGATGCCATCCTCATGCGAGATGCAGATGGCAAATTGCCCATGAGCTGGACTTCACTGGGTGGGATGCTTTCTACACTTTTAATATATTTCACAGAAAGGGTGGTCAAGCACTGGAACAGGCTGCCCAGAGAGGTGGGGGAGTCCCCAGCCCTGGAGGGGTTCAAAAAACGGGCAGAGGTGGCACCTGGGGACATGGATTAGTGGGCATGGGGGTGTTGGGGTGATGGTTGGGCTGATGATCTTAGAGTGCCTTTCCAACCTTAGTGATTCCTGGTTTTTGCTTTCATTAAAAATAATCCAGCCACCAGGACAAGAAACATGAAATTAATTATTACTCTACCCTGAATTGGTTTAGTGATGGACTTGGTAATGTTGGGTTAATGGTTGGACTGGATGATCTTAAAGGGCTTCTCCAACCTGAACGATTCTATGATTCCATATTTAAATTGGGCTTTTCATAAATTCTTCCCGCTATGCTTGTTTGGAGCATAATAATAATAGATTATTAAATAATAAATAATAAATAAATAATAAAAGAAATAAGACTTTGACTTTGCTTAACGAACAACGGTAGTGCCAGGTTTCAAAAATGCAAACAAAGCATCCTTTGCCTTCCCTGCCTGTTTTGACACAAGGAACAGCACAGGAGGGTGAAGCCAACTCCCAGCTCTCAAGGAGAGCAGTAAACTGGCCATGCCCTTCTCTCTTAATGGACTACATGTTAAAAAAAAAAAAAACACCAAACCACATTGCCTACAGCGTTCCTATATAGGAATGAAACAGAATTTGTAGGGCCTCATCAAGCAAAGGCAACACACACAGCCTAATCTCTGACTTCTTGCAATGGGTTTCCTGCTAAGCACCAAGGAAAACAACGTTTGTGTTCGTTTCCCTAGCACATTAAATGTGCAAGCTTGAAGGGCGCTTGTGACCCCAGAAGATACTGGGAGACCTCTGGGGTCTGTTATCAGTTGGCACAGATGACACACGGCTCCGACTCGCGCTGTAAATCGCAGCGGGAAGGTGGTGGCCAGCATCCAGGGCACAGAGCGGAGCAACGTGTCCCCACATTTTGAAAGGAGACTCTTTCCATAACAAACAGTAAGGTTACTGAATATCAAATTTTAATACTAGTTCTGTGGATAGAACATGCTTACTCCTAATTCTTCACCCATCAAAGCTCAGAGTAAGCTATGAGAAGATGCAGTGTTTTCCAGGATCATCCGTCAGCAGGCGGATGGTAGATCTGCACACAGATTCTGACAGATTTGGTAAAAATATTGGGGCTTGAAATGAATGGCACCGAGCATTCTGCAAGCGTGAAGTTTATTACAGGCCCTGTAATTTTCTGGGATATTGTATTTTCCTCTGGCTAGAGAAAGTCCTGGTACATGAAGCAATTTGGCCCCAGGAACATTAATTGTTTAACATCAGATTTTAATGAGCTTTCAGCATCACAAAGAGAAAAATTCTGCCCCTAGAAGAAATAACTTTCTATTTACGGGAAATACACATTGCCAGAAGAGAGCTCTGAAGACTGAAATCATATTTCCTTAAGCCAGTAATTTCCTGAACTTTATGAACACAGTGCACAAGAGGATTTGTGGTGGTGTCTGCTATTTCGGTTTTGTGGTTGGCCAAAGCACTGACATCTACCGCCCAAACGCAGAGACCCTCCATGCCAACGCGTCAGCCCTTCTCCTGCACAAGGTACAAACTGCCAGGCAGTGACACAGGCTCCAGCGCTGTAATTAGATCACAATTACTTTGTTGCATGTGCACCAAATTTTTTTTTTTTTTTTTTAAGTATTCCAAATAATCTAAAATCTGAATTAATTCCTGTGCTTCATCTGAACATCCTAGATACGGCTGCAGTGCTGTACGGATGAGCAAGCGCAGATGACACCACCAAATTTCAGCCAAGTGGTGGGTTAGTGAAATCCAGGTCTCTATTACTTAGGGGGAAACCAAACGATACAGAGCAACATCTTTTTGACTCGAGATATAAAGATACTAAAATACCAGCTTTCCAACTAAAAGCACTGAAAAGTCTAAGGTATTACAGAAATTACCATTGCCCACTGGGTCTATAGTACCTAAGTGTCTCATTAACTAGATACACTATCCGCAATTTCAGAAGAACAGATGAAATAAGCATCCTAGTAATGCACGACAGTGATTCTCTGTGTTTAAACCCCATGTTCCTATTTCACATTTTGCTTCTCCCAAATGCCTATTGTGTTTTATTTATGTTTTAAAAATTAAGGTGAAGGTTTCGCTAATGGGAAACCACATTTTTGCCTCCTGCGGCGTTAGTTTTCTATTTCCCTGTTCTACTTCAGAAAGCCATGTCCCAAAGTTCGCAGACGCACGCTCCCAGCTTACAGCACGCCGCTCAGCAGATGCTTCAACATGCAGATCCGGTTCTTCCCTGGGGCTGGGAAAAACTTTTCAGGTGAAGAACTTTCATTTGGCAAAAGTCATTTGGGGCAGGCAAACCTGTTTAAAAATTCAAATTAGATTTTCAAATGGTTCTTAGCTAAAGAATTTGAAAACATTTCCTGAAAGACTGAAATTTTAGTGCTTGTTCTCAAAGTGACTGGAAATGAATTCTGGATAACAGTTAAGTGAGAAAAAAAAAAGACGTCTTTTAAGACAAAACTTTTTTTGAAAGTTACCATTTCAGGGGATGAAATCGTGTTGCATTTGATGTGAAACTAATGAGTTCTGCTCAGTTATTTGGCTGTCCTCTTGGACAAAACCAAGAGCTTATTCACCAAGTTCTGTCTTTGCACCATCTTCACTGAACAGCTACATTATCGTAGCAAGGTGAGGACAAAAAAGTTGTCAGAAAGCTGGTAGATGCGTGTCATCCTATATGTTTACCCTAATGGCACAGCAACCATCGCAAGCCTAAAATAGCTTTGCAAGCCGCTCTCTCTGAGAAACGGAGACCTCTGCGCACAGCGCTGCTGCCGTGCTTTGCATTGGCACCTTCGAAACACTCCAAACGCAGACCAAAAAATTGCATTACGTGTTCATGCTCCCACCCTCAGGTAGACAGAGCACAGCGCCGGCACACCACCTAAAGTTACGTATTAGTTTTACATGAGTCCTGCACAGTTCAAAAGCAGGAATATTGCCAACATTTCTACTCAATTCTTTCAGCCACCTTCCATGTTTCAGGAGTTTCAGGTGGGACTTTCCAAAGCACTACACTCATGATCCCAAATTCCTTGCTAAGCAGTGAAGGAGCTTTTGTCACGCTCTAAACTTACAATATGTTTCAGATGGAGAAGTAATTCATCTGTTGAACTAAGAGACATTACAGTAAACCTTCCCCATCCACAAGCCAACTTCTCTTTTGTTGTACTTTAAATACTTGAAGCAATTAAATCAAAATAAGGCATTTCATAAAATAAAGGAACATTATTATCAAATATATTGGATATTTGAAAGCAAACAGTGATCTACCAGTTTGTGAACTTCAGTGATTTCAGCAGCACTTTGTCACGCTCCTTATGACTAAGATAAATTGGGGCTTCCATCTCTCTGCGTAGCCTCCATGCACACGCTCCCGTCCTTGGTCCTCTTTTCCTTTCCCTGTATCCATCATGTCACAAAAAGGCTTTCTACATTTCCATTTCCAAAGCATTTTAACAGGGAACAGCAGCCCTTGTTTGTCCATTTTATTCTAAGTCACTTCCCCCCTTCACAAGTTTTCTTGTAAGGAATCTCCGCACCCCTTCTTGCCCCAATGCAGACGACTAACAGTTCCAGGAAAACCCATGTAGTTTTAGTCACAAGAGATATGAACCGATTAATGGGCGCTATTTCTTCAGTTCCTCTGCACCCTTAACAAATTAGCAGGATTTTCTATGATACCAGAACTAAGCAAAAACCCTGGACAAGTAACGCGAGCTGGTACAGCATGTGAAAAGCTGGAAATTAAAGAAGAGGCAGAAGAACACTCTGAAATTCTACATGTATAACTTAACCCAGCCAAGAAAACAGTACAACGCAACCCCCCGGATGGAAGCAAGCCCTACACAGTATTTCATCCTGTGAATGCAGTCGACACCGCAGATGAGGTTTCAGACACAAGGTCGCTGCCAGCTTGTATTCCCTTTTATCTCCTCGCAGCCCAAGCACAAGCGAGAAGACAAACCTAGGAGACCGGCTGCATGGAGCACACGGGTGGTTTCTTACTGAATAAAAGGTAGGAAAGACCGCGGTCTTTTGGTCATTCTGATAACACGTTGATTTACAGGTAGAACATGAAACGTTAATTATCTCGACTTAGGTTTCTTGCTTTGCTGAGACAGACTCAGCGACAGCCGAGACACGAGCTGTGGGGTCCCTTCGTTCTGTGTTGGCCACGACAGACTCCCCATCCATCAGCCATCAAGACCAGGGACAGAAAGCTCATCATTCCCATGGGATTTCTCCGTTTCCCCTGCTTAAATTAAAATCAAGGCGGTCAGAAGCCAGGAGATACTTTTAAATATGGACATTCAGAATGAGAACACGTGAGAAGCTGACTTCTAGGATCACACGGTATCTTCACATCCACAAATTTCCCATCCATGCTTTAAAAGCAGTACCTTGCCAGCACATCCAGAATGCAGAATTCTCAAACGATACCCCAAAACCAGCAACAACGGCGATCTGCACCTCCTTTGCTTGTTGGGAGCCTTTCACAGGGCAAAAAGAAGTAATCTAAAGGAGAACTGGGAGGTATGACCTGTTGATGTACTCCAAAGGCATTTGATAAAGTTCCTACCTAGCTAGAGGCTGCAGAAGAAACCCAGTTACCACCGGGTGAACGATAAAGTCTTGTCATGGATTAAAACAAGTTAAGAGATAGGAAAGAGAATAGAAATAAATGGCCAATTCTCAGCATGGAGAAAGGTTAATAGTGTAGTGCCCTAGGGCTCAGTCTTCGGGCTGGTGTTTTTCAATATATTCATTAACAGCCTGTGAGAGGTGGTGAATAGCAAGGCAGCAAGAGCGCCTGACAAAATTGTTTTAGGTCAGTCGCAAGGCGGGGAGGCTGGGAAGGAGCAACCACCAGTGCACAAACACACACTGAGCAACCCAGGCTCCACTCCCCAAATGCAGTGGTGGGAAAATGGCACGGAGACAGAGCGCCTGGTATTGCCAGGTAGTTGTAAACACGCAAGAAAAGCAGCCAACGGTCCTGTAAGAACTCACCTAACGCTGTATCTGATACAATGCCATGTATCTGCTAAGGTCCAGGAATAATCAAAATGGACATTGTAAAAAAAAAAAAACCCTCTAGAGACACAAAAAGCATTATACAAAACGTCTCCCCAGCCTATGACCGTTCAGAGTTTTTTTAAAAAAGATGACAAAATAAAGCTAGCAGAATCAAAACTATTTCGGAATATCACAAAATCCTTAGAATAGTCCAAGATTAGTGCATCATCCCTTCCACAGCTCTCTGACCTTTTGGCCCACTTGGTGCTCTCTGGTTCCCGCAAGCGTCTTGCAGCGTATCCAAAAGCTGTCCTTGGAAATCACCTACATTTCCAGCATTTAGAGCACATGGCATTTTCTCCTTTATCTGCATTAGCAACACCACTCTGATTAAATAAAGGCAGAACGTTATTCATAAGCATAGAAAGCGCAAGGAACGTTTGATGACAAAGACTAGAGCTTGACCTGAGCTTCACCGCTGCTCACCAAGCCTTACCTCAAGGGAAGAAGCCACCTCCCAGGTGGGAACAAAAACACCCTAAGAAACTAGTGGGAACTGGTGCAACTATGGGAACTTACCCAGCGAGGTGGTTTGCAGCAAGAGCCTCTTGGGCACTGGGGGCAGAGGAGATCAGTTCCTCCTCAATAAATCTTCATTCCTAAGAAAAAAGCATTGCAAAAAAGCACGTGAGCATGTGGCCAGACCAACGAACTATTATTATTAATACCCAGAGGGTGACTGATCTCTTCAAAACACTTGCATGCTCACCTTCAAAATATTATCAGTCCCTCAGTACGCATAGGAGGAAGAAAACTTGATCGTAGCAGATAAGAAAGAGCATGCCATGGATTTTGTTGGGAAGAAGGTGCCTGAAGAAAGGAGCCATGTATCCAAATACACACAAGTTAAAAGCCAAGCAGCTCACAAGTCAGTGCTTTCCAGAGATGTCCAAGCAGGTTGTGAATAAGCCAGTGCAGGGTCCTGGGCGTCAGGCAGCCAGGTCTGTGCTTTACCCTTACAGTAACGCCGCTCCATTTCCACAGCACCCTGGCTGGGGTTTCCCACGCCCCGGCACGCATCCCCGCGCCCTGAAGTGACGGTAAGCGACTGCTGCCTCGGACCGACAGCCCGGCCCCCGGGACAACGAGGCATTTCAAGCCAAGATGCCCCAAATGACAAATTAAGACGCCTCAAGGAACTCCCCGGCTCGTAGATGGCTTAAACATGCTCGCTGCAGCCCCAGGTGAGAACGGCCAGGCATCAGCGCTACGACTATTGCCTTGCTCCCCCTGCATGGTGCACTGGAGCGTTATCAGCATCAAGATGGAGACAGCAACGCTTCCGTCATTAACAACACGCCCCATATCACTACCAGAATCACGGGTAACTTTTTAATAGAAAGATAAATTTTATGAGCGGGCCCTACTAACACCTCTTTACTTTGCTCCACGGCACACCGACACGCGGCCGCAGGAGAAAGCGATAGCAATTTAGGGGAGAGAGGATGAACGTCAGCTTTGACAGATTACGTTTTCAATTGGTTGTAGTAATCCTTTAAAAGGCCACTGCCAAACTCTGAGCAGCACAAGAAAGTCATGCTCACTTGAAAGTTAAGGGAAAGCTACTTAATAAAAGGGGCTTGCGTATCTGATGACTTATCCCATGCCATGCAAACTTAGAAGGGCGCAGGTTAATTCAGGTGGTTTAGGAGAAATATCACTGTTCTGAATTACTTACAGAAATTCACTGGGAATTTAACACCCTGTTAGTACCGCATTTAATTTAGAAGACAAAATATTACACTGCAGATGATTGTGGTGTTGTTTTCAACTCATTCGTGTCACTTTACCGGATTAAATCCATCAACCAAAACCTTATAAAGTCTTTTTCGGTTGGTTGGTGAGCAGGGGGATTATAGGCAGTGATTATTTCTCACTGAAAAGAGACTATCAGCCCACTTCATAGACTGACTGGAAAGCCAACGGCATCCTCCCCTGTTCCTTCCCTTACCGCAATAATGCGATTAAACTCGTGTCCTACGCGGTGCGTGAGCAAGGCATGTGAAGGTAGGGAAGAACTTTAATTCTAAACTTGTCTACATTTTCCTGTTTCTAAAATATTAAGAAGCGTACGCCTATTTGCTTAAACACAAGAATTTTAAAAGTATGTCCTTACATGTAGGAGTATGCAAGTTTTAATTATCTTCCCATTTTTCCACTAAAGAGGCTGTAACGAAGCGATTCTAGTAAATTCACTGGGAACTATTCAGCTGAGCACACAATTAAAGCAGTACGCATAAATATTTGCAGAACTAGGCCATTAACCCATCGAGGATCCTTTTCTGCATGGTTTGAAAACTGTTGGCAATCCTTTGGTTGAGAGGATCTACCCTTTGCGTGGCATCGTGCGGGCCTCTGTGAGAGCTCTCTACAAGAATTTCTCTTGCAGTTATCATTCTCAGTACAAACATATGTAATTTGCCCTGTGTTTGGTTTATATTTGCATTTTCTCAGTATCCTATAGTCATTCTGGATGTCAGCAAGATGTACCGGTTGTTTATATGCAGTCTAAAATTTGCAAAGAATAATTAAGATGACAGAGTTCGTTTCACAACAATGTTGCAATTTCATCTTCTTGGAAACTGGTATTCTGTAATCTACTCTCCTGGTTGCTTTCAGAGGCTGCGTATGTGCACAGAATGCCGACGCTGCTCTGATTCTGTAAGAGCAACACTGGAAAGAGCTCCCCAACGCAACCACCACCACCGCTGGCGTCATTTAGAAAGGTCAGCAGCCGGCACCCTAGAGCACTACCACCAAAACCATAAGACAAAATAATAATCAGCTTATTAAGAAAGTGTCAAAACTCATCATATTTTGAACAATTTTCCTAAGATAGATAGACGCATGTGGTTGTAGAAAGCCAGATGTTTGAAGGACAGGAACAATTCCATGTATATCTAGATGCAGGCACACATTCTCAAAGCCACAAACATAACCCTTCCTCTACGCATACTTCAAGAACTACTTTAAAAAATTATGCGTAGGTAATCTTTAATGTTATAATCACTCTAATTCTTAGTTCTGATGTAGTTTTCATGCAAAGGGAAACACTGCTTGATTTTTGCCCTCTGCAGGTGTAAGAAAGAATTTCCCACCGTGTTTTTCCCATTAAATGGCATCCTTATTGCCAGCGCTGCTTGCATGAACACATTTTACAAGACACTGCTGGAAGTGAAGAACGCTGCTCTGCACTCTTCAAACTCCTCTGCCTCTCCAGTGCACAGAAGGCTCCATCTAGTGTTACACACGTACAATCCCAGGGAAAAGGAAAAGGGGGGGAAAAAAGCCAGTTGATAATAATTGCTATAGAATTTTAAGTTGTCCTAGCAAAATAACTGGGCTTTCCTGCCCGTGCTTTCCCATGCTTGCTTTGCTGCCCACCTGGAGGCTTAGAGTCCAGGCTGAAAAGCAGTGAAACCAAGCAAGAATATGGAGCAGACTTCACTACACAGAGCTCTTCAGTCCCCCGTCGAAATGCCTCACACACGTACAAACAATCACATTTAATAATACAATAACGGGAAAGGAGCTAGAATTCATACCAAGCGGGAACGGTGCCAGGAATCGGCTTTTCACCCGTTTTTGGCAGAACGGCCACGCTGTTGCTGCTCTCTCGCATCACATATTAGGAGTTCCCCCTTCACCCAGCGGCCACAGGGGTGTTAAGGATCACAGGTCTCCATCCATAACAGTGGATATCGTACCTTCAGCCTGGACATCACATTGTGGATAAAACGCAACGCAGCATCTCCAGCCCAAACCAAACCAGCTGAGGACCGGCTCTTCCATCCCGGCCCCCATGCAATGCCACAGCCGAGGCGCCGCTGGTGTAGTGGTATCATGCAAGATTCCCATTCTTGCGACCCGGGTTCGATTCCCGGGCGGCGCAGAAGTCCTCCTTTCTGACAGCCAACGCGGCTTCTCCGGGGCCA
Organism: Pelecanus crispus; assembly: GCF_030463565.1. Lineage (NCBI taxonomy): Eukaryota > Metazoa > Chordata > Aves > Pelecaniformes > Pelecanidae > Pelecanus > Pelecanus crispus. The sequence goes on from NC_134652.1 coordinate 1,897,926, forward strand.
AGTCCTGCCTGACCAACCTGGTGGCTTTCTATGAAGGAGTGGCTGTGTTAGCAGGTCAGGGAAAAGCGATGGATGCCATCTATTTGGGCTTCTGTAAAGCATTCCACACAGTCCTCCACAACATCCTTTTCTCTAAATTGGGGAGATACGGATTCGACGGGTGGACTGTTTGGTGGATAAGGAATTGGCTGGGTGGTCACACTCAAAGAGTTGCGGTCAACGGCTCGATGTCCAAATGGAAACCCGTGACAAGTGGAGTCCCTCAGGGGTCTGTACTGGGACCAGTGTTGTTTAATATCTTCATCATGACATAGACAGCGCGATCGAGGGCACCCTCAGCAAGTTTGCAGATGACACCAAGCTGAGTGGTGCGGTTGACACGCCAGAAGGACGAGATGTCATCCAGAGGGACCTGGGCAAGCTGGAGAGGTGGGGCTGTGTGACCCTCATGAGGTGCAACAAGGCCAAGGGCAAGGTGCTGCACCTGGGACGGGGCAGCCCCCGGTATCAGCACAGGCTGGGGGATGGAGGGATGGAGAGCAGCCCTGAGGAGAAGGACTTGGGGGTGCTGGGGGTGAAAAGCCGGACATGAGGCGGCAATGTGCGCTGGCAGCCCAGAAAGCCAACCCCATCCTGGGCTGCATCCCCAGCAGCGTGGGCAGCGGGGCGAGGGAGGGGATTCTGCCCCTCTGCCCCGCTCTGGGCAGACCCCCCCTGCAGCCCTGCGCCCAGCTTGGGGCCCTCAGCACAAGGACACGGATTTAAACTACAGAAGAATAGATTCAGACTGGCCATAAGAAAGAAATGTTTTACAGTGAGGGCGGTGAGGCACTGGAAGGGGTTGCCCAGAGAGGCGGTGGAGGCCCCATCCCCAGAACCATCCCAGGCCAGGCTGGACGGGGCTCTGAGCACCCTGGGCTGGTTAAAGCTGTCCCTGGCACTGCAGGGGCTGGGCTGGGTGGGCTCTGAAGGGCCCTGCCCACCCAAACCATTCCATGGTTCCATGGTTCTAATTCTGTTACCATCACTTAATTACACTGAAAGTTGTGCCGTAACCAGCAGTGGTTTGGAATACAAGAGCAGTCTGCACAAAAGCAAGTTCTCGGAGCACCGTGCTGGCAGGCAGACCGGCATCCCAAAAAGCACGGGCCAGGGTTAAGCCAGCTCAGCTGACGGACCGTCCCAGGCGCTGAGCGGGCAGAAGTGCCAGACTGATTCTGCTGGGCACCTGAACATCTCTCGGCTCATTTAAGGGTTTCAGTCTTCATGACAGCTTCAGCCAGCCTAACGTTTGCATTCTTCATTTCTGCCAAATCTTCCGAGCTGCAAGGAAACCTTGCCTGCCTGTCCTTCCTCGGGAGGCACGCGTGACACTGCCGGGCTCTCAGGGCCACTCCATCAGCTGTGACCCCGCTTCCACGCGGGCTGGCGTCACCCCTCGCCCGGGCCATGCGTGGGGTCTGGGAACCCCCTCTTCAGGAGGCTCAGCAGGGGCCCCCCGTTCCCCCCACCACCTCGGTTTCCATTGCATCTGCTCCCCGGCCCCCCAGCCACGCAGCTCTCTGCCCTGGCCCTGGGGACGTCCTTTCTGTCCCCCTCGGCCCCAGCTTTCCCCGCTTGCCTCCCTCCGTACCCCACCACGCGCTGCCGCTTCATGTGCCACCCCCCAAGCTAGGACTGCCCCATTGATCACTGACATCTTCCTTTCCAATACAACCGGGCATCGCGCAGTGCTCCCCAAGAACAGCCAGTTGGGGGATTTACCAGCAACCGTGGGTCTCATTGCTATTACTACCCAACATGTAAGCTTAAAAAAAAAAAGCTGAAGAGTCCAAGTTTGCCTTTGTAAACAGCTACCTACAATTTTAGCTTTAAACTTTAAAAAAAAAAAAAGAAAAAAAACAATACAGCAACATGCGAGAGAGCTCGCTGCGAACCTGCTAGCCACAGCGGGTGAGCCGCAGAGCTACGAACTCATGAGCACCGGTGGCCACCAGCTCCTGGGCAATGAGGACCCGCGAGCCATGCTGCAGGAACCCAGCACTGGGGCAGGGTCTGGAGCACAGGGCTGGTGGGGAGCGGCTGAGGGAGCTGGGGGTGTTCAGCCTGGAGAAGAGGAGGCTGAGGGGAGACCTGATCGCTCTGCAGCTCCTGGCAGGAGGGGGCAGGGAGGGGGGTGTTGGGCTCCTCTCCCAAGTAACAGACGATAAGACAAGAGGAAATGGCCTCAAGTTGTGCCAAGGAAGGTTTGAATTGGGTATTGGGAAAAATTTCTTCACCAAAAGGGTTGTCAAGCCCTGGGAGAGGCTGCCCAGGGAAGTGGTGGAGTCCCCATCCCTGGGGGTATTTAGAAGATGTGCAGATGTGGCGCTTAGGGACATGGTTCAGTGGTGGACTTGGTAGTGTTAGGTTTATGGTTGAACTCGATGATTCTGAAGGCCTTTTCCAACCTAAACAATTCTATGATTCTATCACGCTGCACTTTGTTCTCTTCCCCCCACACCACCCTCCCCGGCCATGGAGGTCCCACCGATCTGGGACCCTGCTGCAGCCCCGACAGGGCCCGCTCTGCACCCCTCCATGGGCACTGCTGCTGGCGCTCTCGTAGCAGAACACTTTAGGGTTGGGTTGGTTTTTGGTTTTTTTTGGTTTTTTTTTTTTTTTTACCCAAAGCCCGTGCTTTTCAATACACTGACCATGATGCTCAGCCTCTGCACTCGCAGCTCCAGATTCACCTTTACAGTGTGGCCTTACTAGACATGGACAAGGTGGTTTTCCTTCCAGAGCACCAAGGACACACATCAACGTGCATTACATTTAACCACTCACCATTGTACAAGTTTTAACTGTTCTTCTCCAGATGATTACGCTGCAGAAGAACGTGCTGACTGAAGGTGCACCCTCCATCAGGTCTCAAAACCAGCAATGCGCGGCAGTGGCTTCCATAGATTTTGTCTTCAAGGTAAACCTTGACTGTTGCTAAAAATAACACAGCAAGCTTAATTCTAAAGTAGGCACGGCACTGGCAAGGAAAGGCTCTGTACTGCCGTAGCCTCTATTCAATGAAATGACTTGGTAGAGGCAAAAGTTGGTGGCTTTTTTTGAAAACTCATCTCAAGAAACTGTCTAGAGCCTGTGGAATTTGTCGCACTTATCACGGACACGGGAGCACACGGGAAGGGACCAGCGCTGAGGTGATGATGAACCCAGCCTTTCTGCAGCCCCCCAGGGCCAGCCCATGCCCCGCCCTCACACCTCGCTGGGTCGGCTTTACCGTGTGTGCCGCTGCGAGCCAGAGCCGGGGACTTGGGCACAGCCCACCTGAGGGGCGGCTGACCACACAACCAGACCCACCGCTGCCTCACCTCACGTTCAGGGCTCCTGCAGGTCATGGAGGAAGCATCTTCCCTCAGAAACACATTTTTCTTTCATGGAGGAGAACCTGACCAGTTAGAACTGGTCAACCTGTACCCTTTCAACATGTGAACTCAGGCTGCACCTTCCTCCTCCAATTTTACAGGATGTCTTTGTAGATTTGAAGGGAAGAGGCTGCAAGTCTCTGAACCATCCTTCCCCCTTCCTTCACATCTTCTGAGGAAGACAGGCACTTACATAGATCTCAATTTAAGATAGGAAAATAAGATGGGAAATGGGTCAGCGGGAGAAGCATTTTGAGAGTAAAAGGCTACGAAGCACAGCAACCTGCTTACCTGCTCCGATGAACCATGAACTGTGTCCTACCAGCCTCTGCTCATCTCTGATCACGAGTGCTAGCAACACCTTCACCTCTCGCTTGCACCTCACTTTTGCCCAAGACTGCCGAGACCAGAGCAACCAGCCAAATCAAAGCTTGTTCTGCATCTCGGCCACGTGTGCCAAGGCCCGGGAGCCCACCTGAACCCGGGCTGCCCAGGCACACCGAGGCGCCGGGCACTCGAAGAGCCCTTGTAGGGACAGTGCCTGGTGGGACCCAACGTGAGGGGGCACTGCCAGCCTTTCTTTCAATGAGCCCAAGGCAGAATTGCACACGCTGGATGTCATCCCTCCCTGTTTAGGCTTTCAGGAAACTAGAAGCTCAGCTGAAGCTCGGAGTCCCACCAAGGCATCGGTCCTGTTACACCCAAGGTCTTCAGCACATGCAGAAAGGGGAGGTCTTTTTCTCCAGTACACACCAGGAACCCCCTTATTCAAGTTTTTAAACATTTCTGTACACAAGCAATAATGTCAGGGGAAATACGACTGCTGGTGTGGCTGGGCATAAACAGTTTTGTACAGGTGTCATGGGTTAGCCCCAGCCCCAGCTCAGCACCACGCAGCCATCGCTCACTGCCCCTGCCCCCATGGGATGGGGGAGAGAATCGGAGGAGTGAGAGTGAGAAACACTCCTGGGCTGACATAAGAACAGTTTAATAGTTGAAATAAAATAAAGTAAAATAATAATAACAATATAATAATGATAATAACAATAACAATATCCAAAGCAAGTGCTGCCCAATGCAGTTGCTCCCCACCCGCCGACCGATGCCCAGCCAGTTCCCAGCAGCGATCGCTGCTCCCCGGCCAACCCCCCCAGTTTCTATACTGCCCATGACGCCGTATGGGATGGAATGGCCCTTGGGGCAGTTGGGGTCAGCTCTCCTGGCTGTGCCCCCTCCCAGCTCCTTGTGCCCCTGGCAGAGCAGGGGAAGCTGGAAAGTCCTTGCCTGGCATAAGCAGCACTGAGCAACAACTAAACCATCAGCATGTTATCAGCGTTATTCTCCTCCTAAATCCAAACCACAGCACTGTGCCTGCTCCTGGGAAGAACATTAACTCTATCCCAGCCCAAACCAGGACAACAGGGCGAAATACTTCACACCCGCACAGATCACAGCGACAGAGAACACTAAAATCACAACTACAGCGCGACAGAGAACAGTAAACGCTTGCCATGTGGCCGAAGGACTTACAGACCCTGAATCAACAGTGCGATGCAAGTTCTCCTGCGACGGAGGAGCTAAGGACTGCACCAACATCTGTCTCCTCTCCGCTGAATTTTATTAGCCCACTCCCACATGTTTGCCTGGCTTGGGAAGGGACTCTGCCCCCCGAGCACACACATCAGCGCAGAGCAGGTAAACATGGGCAGGAGAAGACCGCGACTTCCCCTGAGCGAAGCTGCACAGCACTCACGACGCTCTTCACTCCTGCTGCGGCAGAGCGGGATGCACTCGCTTCGGGAAGATGAGGGAAGTCACGGTCAGGCATGAGCCAAAACCAGGCTCCTTAGACCCATGTTCATCGATTGCTTTTGGGGAGCTCGACAGTCTCATCTGAATCAGCTGCCTGGAACCACAGCTTGAAGGAAAAAACCAAAAAAAGTCACTGCTTTCCTCGCCTCAGCGCTATGGAATAAGACACTGTATCTTGGTGACGACTTTCCGAGAAATACTTCCGTAATTAAAATCGTTAACCACATCAAATTTCTCCTTGGACTGTCAGAAGCCTTTAACCAATGTTCACATATTGCCAGATTAATTTTTAATTTAAAAACGATACTGCATTACCTCTCTCAGCTCTGCGGCACTCGGCTTTAAAAACCAGAATACTTCATAGTGTTTCCAAAGTATTTCTTACTCAGGCACAGCGGTGACAGGCGGGTGGCAGTTACCTGGTTAGGCAAAATTATTCAATATCATTAAAACCATACAGCAGCTCATCACTGCAGGACTCTCATTTTGGCCACTCGGAGGGAGCCGTAGGTGCTGTTCTGCGCTCCGTTCACTGCACTTTTCACTATCCGCTAGCACTCCACTACCATCATTCAAAAGCAGAGACTAATGACAGGACAGACCTCTGCGTGTCACCTAGCCCAACCTGTTGCTAAAAGCAGCTCAGATCAGGTCAGGTTGCTCCGAGATTAGTTAGTTGAGTCCTGAACACCTCCAAGGATGGAGAGCCCCAACCTCTCAAGGCAACCTGTTCCTATTTGGCCATCTTCATGGTTAATTTTTTTTTTTCCTTATACCCTAAAATATAGGAAAAAAGAATCTAATTGAAATCTTGGGACAAGCAAGGAAAAGAAAGCAAAAGAAAAATACAAACAAGCAGAATATAAGTCACATTACATTCATTGCACACAAACACCGATGTGAAATACCTCTCCACCAGTAAGAAGTGACATGCCACCTTGCAGCAGCCAAAAAAGCTCAAGCCCGCACTTACCTCCTCCCCTGGCAGGCTGTAGCTCCGACACTTCATGGCCTTTTTCCCCTTCTGTGCAAAACACACATTTTTTCCTTGGATGTCTCCCAGCGACCCCAGGCCTCCCCACATTCAACTTCAGAGGTCTGGGAACACCACCTAACAGCACTGCCCAAGTCATTCTAATTTACAGAAAGAGTTAAGGAAGTCAGTCTGTGCTTTTCCATTAGCAGGAAAGAGGAGCAACTTTGGGAAGAGCACCAAGAAAACGTATTTGTAGAGGGCAACGTGCGTGTGTGAGCGTGCATACAGAAAGCTGAAATAAGAACCAGCATCTGCGCTGGTTACAGGTATCCACCACGTAACTTCCACCAGCACTTATCATCCCTTGCCTACTTCATCCCTCGATGAATTTACCGACCTCATCTTCATCTCTTTACGAGAACTGGCTGGGTATCGGTCTGCGGGTGGGGAGCAATTGCATTGTGCAGCACTTGCTTTGGATATTATTATTATTATTATATTGTTACTATTATCACTACTATTTTACTTTATTTCAATTCTTAAACTGTTCTTATCTCAGCCCAGGAGTGTTTCTCACTCTCACTCCTCCGATTCTCTCCCCCATCCCACTGGGGCAGGGGCAGCGAGCGAGCGGCCGCGTGGTGCTGAGCTGCTGCCTGGGGCTGAACCACGACAGTTGGTAAACTACGCGCCCACTGTGTCTCTTCCGTTCCATATAAAGCCAAACCATTTTTCCTCCCCCCCAGTAGCAGCAGTCTATTCCAGAGGCAGAGGCACCACGTATTCCTACAGAAGGGCGAGAGTTATCCCTGCAAGGCAGCAGCAGCATACAAGGCACGCTCCCTAGCAGTCCCTGGAATTAAGGTTGTGGCCATATGGCTGAAATCATTTCCAAGCATGTTTTATGTAGTTGCAGATTTCCCAGCTCGCTCCCGTTGAGCCGGGAGGGGACGGCAGGCCAGCCCCGCTTGTGCAGTGTTCGCTCTCCTGCCACAGAGAGGCAGCCTCCACCCACGCATCCTTCCCTTTGCCGAGGCAGCTCCGAGCTCACAGCTCCGCAGCTCCTTAGACACAAACCAGCCCTAACCAAGATTACAGCTACGGGACAGCAAAGCCCATCTACAAACTCAGTACAAATTCTTAAGCGACACAGCCGCAGGGGCGTACCTACACCGCGCCGCAGCGCGAGCCCTGTGCAGAAGCAGGCCACTTGCAAAAGCATTTTACCAGCGTGAAATTCAGATGCGTCGCCCCGTTCACACCCTTCAACTGCTGGAGGTTGGTGTTGCAAGCTGCCACGTTAACGCCCCGGTCTGCAGGGGCCTCCCCGTGTTGCGTGGGCATCCCCCCCCAAGCAGCGCAAACCCAGCGCAGGCTCCGCTCACGGCCAGAGCGTGGGGGCTGAACCCGCAGACAAACCGCTTTTAAAAGTGCTTGCTCCCAGACAGTCTGGTTTTGTCCAAAGAAACACCACAGTGCCATTTTAACTTACACGGAGTGGGTTTACAATGAATTCTGACAAAAGAATGAGTACTAACGATACCAAGCATTGCTAATTACCAAAGCTGGAGACCCTCAGGTGGGCACCATGAAAAGTTAAGAGAACAGTCACCAGACATGAACAGCAGCACAGTAGTTTCACTTCAAGAATAAATTCCGTACTGGTGTTAAGAAGTGTAGCACTGGAATATATGGAATGTAAAAATACATAAATTGTTAGAGAAAGAACCGTTATTCACTGGTGGTCTTCTGCACTTCTATAAATATATTAGCAGGACTCTATAAAACTCCATAAATTCCACTATAGTGAGTTTTGAAGGAAAACCATTGCAGAAGAAATAGCATTTTGTATTTAATCTTGTTTTAATTAAAGCTTCTAATTCCTAATTTGACCACAGGGATGTTACTTTTTGGTATATTTCTTTTTTTCCTTTTCTTTTTTTTTTTTAAATGAAGTAGGTTACAATTACTACTGACAACTGCCTGGATGCATCTGCAATTCACTTTGAGAGATTAATTAAGGCTTGTTTTCATGATAGGGACAAGATTTTTTGATAGCAATTAAAATTGGTTTTAAAGTTACATACTGTTTTATAGTAATTACTAAAAATTATTCCTAGAAAACTAATACTTGGACTAAGTTAGATATCAATCACTAAGAATTCTGTAACACATGTAAGTACCTTTTTCTCCGCAGTCAACCTTTACTAGTCTGGGGCTGAAGTCCAATAAACAGCCTTCCTTCGGGTTCCAGTGTACTTTGATTACATTTAGAATTTAAGCAACAAAGCCCCAGACTTGCTTCCCAAACCTTACTTCTCAGCTGCTGCCTAAAACCTCGCACCACCCAACTCCTCGGGCACCTCGTCTTCCAGGCACATTCTGAAGCGCCGGCAGTCAGTCCTGACCTCTCCTAACAAGGGAGCAACTCCTCAGAAGAGTTTCTGGCCATGACTCTTGAGCAGACACAGGTGTTTCTCTGCAAGCACAACCAACACAAAAATCAGCAAAGAAAAGGCATTCAGCAATAGCTCTCTCCTCAAGGTGTGTTACTGGTGAGGTTCAGGCACTTTTCTGCTCACCAGTGGTTCATTTTCTGGGTTTCATAAAGGGAGCTTGCCCCTCTTCAGGTTCTAGACATAAGAATACTGCGTCCTTGTCCCATTTACTGTGTATAGCCAAAGCACTCAAAACAGTTTCAACCAGTATTTCACAGCTAGAAACCAGCAGCAGCTGATATTGCCATCGCACGCAGCAGTCTATACATAATTAACCAGAAATATTTCAGTATTTCACAGACACAAAAACACCTTCCAAAATAAAAAACTTGTTAGTCTCAGCACAGATGCTAAGAACTCAAAAGACCTGAAAGCAAAAAACGTTTCTCTTGAAGAGAAATAACCCTCCTGCACACGCTTGCAAGTACACCCGTGCTGTAGCTGGTCTGATGGTCAGCCCAGGATTAGAGCCTGTTATATTTGAGAGCATTACAGGTATTGAAAGAAGGATTAAAACCAGATTAAATCCCTTGAATACAGAAGTGAAGGATTCACATATTAACACAATGATTTAAATTGCCAAAGTCATAGCCCAGAAAGCAAACCTTGCCATCTACCTGAAGGAGCACTGGATACACCAAAAGACTGGCCTAATCACTGTGTTTATCGGCTCATTTCTACCGTAATTCAAGTATGTCCAAAAAGCTATGTTAAAATAGGTCGAACATCTGAAATTAACAATGACTGTACCTACTTTGATAACAAAGATGCATAGTATACAGCTGAAACTCATTAACAACAACTTCCTGGATTAAGGTTTCAATAGTATTTTTCTCACTCACTAGACATGAAAAAAGTTATTAACAGGGACAGAAAGTTATTATGCTCCATACCACAGAGGTATACCCATTAACATTCTCCTAATGGGACCTGAGCCTAAAAAAGATGCAATTTAGTCCTGTATAGTACTGCGATGGATAGTGGTGTCCTTACTCAACTCTTAAAACATCTAGATGCAATGAATACACAGAAAGAATGTAATAACAAACCCACAGTTCTTTAGCACTATATTTTAATTGAATTTCAAGATCTTGACATGTTTGTATCTTCAGTGGAAACACATTTTCATATGTACCATGGTCTTGTGAAATACACAGAGTACATAAGCTGTCTTTATTTACTCCTGATCGGTTCCACAAGGCTAAGTTGTATATTGCTCCAATATCATCTATAAATGAATAATCGTTCAAAGTGTTTCTGTTCCCACTGATGTCCTTTTCCATTAATTTTCTCCCTTCAGAATAGGCAACAGTTCACCACTTTCTTTTAGTTCCTGTAAAGAAATATATACAGCAATTATTCGCTATGTACATTTTGTGATTAGGCTAACAAGATTTCAACAGGGACGGTTGATGGGTAAGGAAATCAATTCCTGGGCTATTAAGGGAAGGCAGTAGCTGACCCACTAGAGGTCCCTCTTGACCAAGACATTGAACCTCATAACGTTGTATTTAAGTTCTATTTCGTGTCTATTTAGTAAGAGAGGAAACTTATTTAGTGAATAGATACACCTTCAAAAGAATTGGTTGTTATCAACTTTACCAAGTAAATCCCCCGGTATATCTCCTCCTAGATGTAATTCAAGATATATTTTAGGCATACATAGAATTCTACGACATCCGAAATGCCTCCCACAAAATGAAAAAAATGACCATCCACTGATAAGATTTTGTTACTACCACACATTAAAACAAACAAGACAGTAAGAGATTTGTAAGACGTCTAAATAAGAGGTGCTTACACATATTATCTTGATGATTTAAATTCAAATCTTAAGAGCTAGATAACACCAGGAAATAGTTTTAAAATAACATGTTGTAGAGTATATATTCTTTTCCCACATCTCAAGAGAAACAACTGCAATTTCATTACATAGTATGCTACATTACGGAATGCATTTTAAAATACTGACAACATTCATCTACCCATACAAGTTAGTCAGCGTGAACTGAAAACAGTCCAACAATGCAAACAGACAAATTACATTTAAATACCAGAGAGAAGTATTTTGCAGCATCTCTGCAATGCCCGAGACTATACTTACTGATCACTGAAATAACCCACTCACTTGTTAAATAAATAAAAGTAATCTATATAATTTAAGTAATACCAGTATTTTTAGAACTAAATGAGATTTATTGATTGTATCTTCCCAGGAGTTACAATGTCTGAGGAATTGGCTATAAAACATTCAGACAAGAATGGGCTCAAGAGTATTTGGGGTTTAGAACACTGTGCCTGCTCTGTTACAAAAATCAAAAACCACAGTAAGAGATGCAGATCTATTTTTGTTGCTTCAGGGTCTGTTCAAACAACTACAATAAACCTTACTTTCTTCCAGGAATGAGACTGTTTGCTAGGGAAAAAAGTGTCTCGCCCACCTTATTTGAGAAAAGCAATGTCAGAAGTAAAACTAGGAAGAGAAACCTGTAAAAATGCACCCACAGGGTAAAAATGGTCTTTACAGTAACAGTAACTGACTGCTGTCAAGAAAATACATTTCACTGCTAAATCTTGGCATATGAGAATGCTAGAGATTTAGAGCTCCTTTCAGCTGTGTGTTGAGCTAATAGAGTCACAGTAAAAGCAACCAAGTCATTCAGTTTCAAGATCTAGGGCCACACAGAGGAATTTCTGTATGTTGTGGGCAGAAAACATTTCTACAGTTTTAAACAAACAGTCAATTTACATCTCAACATTTACAACAAGATTCTCTCATTCCTACCTTAACAATATCCACCCCTCCAACAAGTTCACCTTTCACATATAATTGAGGATACGTTGGCCAGTTTGAATAGGTTTTTAATCCTTGCCGCACCTAAGAAAAATAATGTTAAATGTAAACTTCAACTTTAGTAAAAGCAACAACGAAATCCTCTACAATGGAGAAGCTTAGTTACCTCTTCATCTTCCAGTATGTCAAATGTCTCATAATCAACGCTAGGAAAAAAGAAAAAAAAAAAGAAAAAACTAAAATCATCTACTGTGGAGTTTTGCAATGCAAGACCCTCAAAAATTCAAAATGGGTACATTTACAAGCTAGCTTGCAAATCACTCAGAATTAACAGGTAATAGGAGGAAAAAAGTCAACACATTATGCACCAAGAACTGTAATGTAAAACATGTCTAGTTTCATGGGAAACTCCTCATAATGCACAGATTACAACACAACACTAAAAGATTAAGCCATGTAGCTTGGGCTCTAATTGGCCAAAATGTTTTCAAAGTAATTCTGTTCACTATTAGCTTAAAGGAGGGAAGGGGGGGCAGGAAAACACAGACACATACTTTGGAGGTTTTTATTAGGGAATCAGCCAGCTGCAGCTATTTCACCATCTTCACATACTACTTGTGTAAAAACACAAAATAAAATGCTTGCGTAAATTTGATTTCTGGTTGATTCACATATGAGTTTTGGTATGTAATTCCTAGCATTCTAAGAACTGGCACTCTTCAATAACCAGTGAGTATGTAGATTCTTGCAAGTGGACTAGGGCCAGTGACAAGGAACAACGATTTGAGTAACTGCTACTTATTTCCAAGTTGTATATTGATATATAGTTGTCTATTATCTCAAGAAGCCCATTCTAATATCTACTAATCAAGACAACTGCTTAACCTCTAACTAGCAGTACAAGTGAAACAGGAGTTTATTCAAAGGAAGATGATACTAATCTCTCTCACTACAGAACGAACTGCCTTGAAGAGGAAAACTGAGGCTAGATAACATGAGAGGCTCCAAGATTAAGGAAACAGATCAAGAGGGACCTCTCTAAGACAAGCTGCTTATCGGAGTGGAAGGATTTCTTTCATGTCAACAATCACAGAAAAAAAAAAAATCACTGTTGCAATAAACTCCTCAATCCACGCAAGACAGTCATTATGTAGTAGCGCTAAAGCAGCGTAATATCTGACACACCACATTTGACTTGGTACCAAATGAGTAGAGTAGCGATTTACACTATGGGCTTTTACATAAAGATACTTTAAAATACTCTTAAAGAAAATTACGTTTGGGGAAGTCTTCCACTAATGTTTTCCAAACTCTTTATTCACAAAATGTAGCTTTTAAAACAGAACTGGCTTCCCAAATTCAATAAAAAACACACACCAAATACTTACGTACCCAGTATTATTTATGATTTCTATAATTTGCTTGCTGAATCCACATTTTGCCGTCTAGAATGCAAAACACACGTATGTTAAAACACTTATCTGCTATATTTAATCCACAAAATTCCAAGTCCTCAAGCTACACTAAAGCTATTACCAATTTATTGCCAGCTATGACCTTACTGGATAAGCAATATTGCTAATCCCTTTTTTATTCTTCTTTATGCTCTTTGAGCTTTAAACAGTAATGAGTGTCTCTTTCTTTATATACTCTGCTGAAATAAATGAAAACATTGAGAATATTAAACACTTCCCTCAGTTGTGGTGTGGAATGATACAAGGTGAATCTGTTTTCCAGATTTGGCAATACTATCTTGAAAACTAGTTAGGCTTGATTATTTTCTGAACATTCAAAAAGCCAAAGCTACAGGTATGACAGGTATAAATGCCTCATATGTGTCTGTAAAATAGATGTATTTATTTTGAGACATATGCTACCCTTTGCTTACCATTCTGGAAAGAGTAGCAACCTATGTCAACCGATAAATAGGTTGCATGTAAAGCAACTCCCAATCAAAATTAGTAATTAAAAGTATCTACTGCAAACTCTTCATATTGACAGTATAAGGGCATAAAACACCCACCATTTTTTAGACATGGAATATTTAATCCAGACTATCCCTCCTTACTGGTGATTTTACTTCACCAGTAGCTCAAGCAAAATCAAAAGCTGTTAAGCAACCTGCCCAAACTCCTGCTTTCTGTAGGCAAGACAGAGGTTTTAAAGGAGACAAGTGCATCTCTTTAGAAGACCTAAGCCCAGCGAGCTCATCGCCACTGCTTCAGTGAGTCAGCATAACCCGCAGGGTTCCAGTGGCTATGAAACGGCTTAGTAAAACAGCCTGCATCACTCTTAAAAGTACCGGTTGTTAGTACACAGAGAAGGCTCACGAACAAGCGAGAAAATGAAACGGAAAGACAAGTCACATGAACGAGCTCAGTCCCCTACCTCTGTATCCCTTAAAAAATACCATATAAACAACTCTTGTAATAATTGTAGTTAGCAATTGCATGTTGTTTAGGGTACACCACTCCCATGAAAAGCCTGAGCTAGGTGCCGTTCAAGCAACTTTGACAGGAAGAATTGCAGTGCCTTGCTGTTCAAAAGGGAATCATTTATCCCCTGGTTACTTTGTTTGAGTATGCAACACAAAGCAAGAGGCTGACCTTTTGGTTTACAGTCATTTGTTATTATTTTAATCCTAACTGTTAGCAGTTGTCTGTCTTCAGTCACTATCTTTATTTCAGTCAGCAAGATAATTAAGTGAAGCTTAAAGACACCAGGCATAGACCATTCTATGTGCATGTGAGAAAACAAGAGTGGATCATTTATGGTATGTGGCATTATACTTTAGCCTTAAAAACATCTAGCGGCTTCTTTTTTTTTAAACGCAGTTGTGAAAGCATAAGAAAGTCAGAGAAATTAAAAAGGACAGGACACCCAATCCAATTAGGTCAAAGGGAAATTTCAAGAAACATGCATCCAGAGATAAAGTTTTGGGCAACACTCAAAGTGTACGCCTCGAGTAGGATAGCCATCGGGGCAAGCACTCAGAACATCAGAAGAAAATCCATTATCTGCAAAGACAATCAATAACTAAGACCAAAAGGACAAGCACAGTTCTTCCATTCGTTCCCAAACTGTAGATCAATTGACATACATCACTGCAGGGCATCAAATTCCCTGATTTTACTGTAACACAGCTATCAGCATTTTAGCAATAGATATCCATCAGGTAAAATAGGGACTTATCTTCCAGGGCTTATAAAGCACCGAATAAAAAGACATAGAATTAACTTCCCAGCACCATTAATTTTCACTAAGCAAGGAAAAAAAAGGCAACTGACACTGTTTAAAAAACTGTTTAATATATTCTGCAACACAATCTTACCTGTTTGCTTCCCTTCATAAAAAGCATCACAGGAGCTTTGTTTATCAAGAATTTAAGCCTACAGAAAGCATGAAAAAGACAGACATAAAATGGCTCAGTTATTATTCCATGCTTTGTTTCGACAGGAAAACAAAATGCAAAAGTGGAAAGATAACAACTTGCAGCTTTACCAAATGCATTTAAAGCATTATTATAAGGAACTCTATTCATTTAAATTGCTTACATTAACTCTAGTGAATGAATTTGAACCATCCTGTTACTTTTAGAGCAACAATTTACTTTTCTAGATTGACCTTTAAGTATCAAGCAGCAGTAAGTTTAAGGAGAAACATCATTTTAGGATATTTTAGATGCAATGTCTGTATTTCGTGACATACTGCTTTTTCACATACTGAATATAACAATTAGCATTTCTCATTCGCCATGTGAGAATGTCTTTTGCAGAGTAAGAGCCACACCTATTGTCCATCAGTCATAAGATCTATGGACTTTGGACTAAGGACTAACCACTACTGAAATTCAGGAAGTTCCAACTGTTTTGCCCTGTCCACTATCTGGTCTACCCGCACAACCCCCAGACACTCCCCTGCTTTCCCTCTCCTTTTAGGAAAGGCTTTCTGTGGCAATTCATGGAAAAAGTTAGCAAAGACTCCTGTCCTGCTAAGGGCAAACTAGCCTCTATAAAATGCGTAACAGGTGATCGTTTTCTGTGAAAGGTCACTTTGCATGACTCGCACAATACAAAAAGATTCTAGACTGGGGAATCCAGGGTCTTTGCACAATAAAACTAAGTGAAGTTTTTTTTGTTGGTGACCTACAGCCTTTGCACATGTAAATCTCAAAACAATTTTTCCAGCCAAGTTGTCTCTAGGTTAAAAAGCAACAGCAAAACTAACAGCTACAGCAAGGGTGAGCTACAGTACTCTGAGCTGGTTCCCCTGCTGCCAGATCCATTTCGTGAAACCAAGCTGATTTCCAGAGTCCATTTTCAAGGACTATTTTGAAGTGAAGAAACCGCAGTTAATTGATGGGAAGAGATCAAACAATGAGTAAAGGAACACAATCTAGCATTAAATAGATTCTACTACTGATATTCCTTCATTTTATCAAGTCTTAACATGCTTGAATAACTACCTCATAGGGTTTTTCATATGAGTGACTGATAAAGTGAATATAGTTTGAAAGAGGTATCAGTTGCTCAGAAGTTAAGTATGAGGTTAGCTATGAAGAAAAACTAATCTGTGTCATGGAAAAAGAACTTCCCAGCTGTCGCCAGAAAACAGACCTCAGCTAAACGTCACATATTAATTGAAGAAACAAACACCTACTAAAAGATGAAGAACAAACTAGGCAACAAGAAGCTACTTGTGACTTGTCTGGTGACTTTTTAGCCAGTTTGCCTTCAGGCCACTTCTACATCAAAATTTGATAAAATTGATAAAAGCTTCACACACCTGTTCAAAAGATGCTGCTGCTGCTCCTCTAGGGAGACATTTAGCTATACCAACAATTTTAACCTATTAAAACACATTAGGTAAGCAGAGGACATTTCCCATTACCTTCTTTCCCCAAAAAGATAAGCAAAGCAAAAAACTACGTATAAATTCAATGAAGTTGCAATTTACGCAAGTTTGCAAAAAGGAAGGAAGAGATTAAAGGAAACTTTCTAAAATAAGTTTCTAGAAGGCTACACTGAGACAATCTCATCTTTACCTATAATTTAATTTCAAACTGCAAAAGGTAGTGATTGTATTTTGGGGCCTTGGTCAAACAACTTACAAGCTACCCTACTAGAGTAACAAAAGGTAAACCTCAGCCATAGAACAAATTAAAAAGGAATTAATAAAAATAAGTATACTTTGTCACCATATTGAAACAGCTTGCATTAAATTATTTCTCCACTGTGCTGAGGGGGCAAAAGAACCAGAACCAGTCACACCTAGAGCACTGTAAAACTTGCTCTTACCATCCTTAGAGAGGGAATCCACACTAACATATTTGCCTTCAAGGTACAGGCCACCTTCTTGGTAAACCAGCCCCCCTTTGCATGTCTTAATGGCACTATTCACATAAAAACTAGGAAAAAATAGCCACATCTACTAGCAACTTCTCAAACAGAATGACTTGCCAGGTATCTGGAGCTTCACTACCTGGGGCATGTCAGAATTTCAAACAAGAGCAAATCTTCAAATGGGAAGGTTAAGGGAGGGCAAATTGGTTTCTAGATATGACATCTGATTTGGGAAGCAACACGCTGCAGCATATATTCATGTTGCCAAGGTGAAAGAAAACAGGAACTGAAGGATATGAGTAATCAAGAAAAACAAGGAGACAAGCCTAGGTATTCTCCAGTGACATCATAGTTATGAAGTCTATGCCAAATGAGGCTAACAAAAGCTACTAATGTTTAAAGATGATTTTCCCAGTTATCTTTAAAGAGTAAATTCTTTACAGAGAGACAGGAAGGAATCCATATATTCCTGCTATAATTAAAAGTTAACAAACTACAAATATTCTAAGTAAAGCCTGTTGGAACAGTATAGCTTAATACATATATAACAGTATAGCTTAATATTAAGCGATGCTTACTGTATAGAAAACGGAACATATTAAACAACTGCAGGAGTTCTGTAATTATCAGAAGTGCATCAAGTTTTTCTTTAGAGTCAAAGAACAGGAATTTAAATAGGGCATTCCCCCTATATAAACGAACATACAGGAAACCTCCAAAACAGACACCCTTAAAATAGTGGCATAACACATCACACCTGTCCTCCAACTTCTGTGCCTTCGGACAGACTGTGTCCAGTTCTCCAGATGCCTCAAGTTCCTAGGGAGATTGGGGAGAAGTAAAATCAGATGTAAAAAGCAAGAAAAAACACACTTCAGACAACCAACAAGATTAAGAATGTCTCAGTTTCTAACCTTGACAATATCAAGTCCACCTATAAGCTCTCCAGCTACATACAACTGCGGATAAGTTGGCCAGTTAGAGTATGTTTTCAGCCCCTGACGAACTTCTTCATCAGAAAAAATATCAAAACTGCTAAATGAAATACCGTGTTTGTTCAGTATCTCCACCATTTGTTTGCTGAAACCTGCAAACACAAAAAGAGGAATCACATATAATTTTAAACAAAGCACTCCCATGTCTGTACGAAACATTACTCATTAAAAAAATGCAATTCTTCTAGATAGCAAGTTCAAAACAGCTCTAGTGTGCTATCCTTTGTTCTATCAATATCCTCAAATATTATAAAGGGGCAAACCCCATATTTATTACTGGGATTACAAAACCAAAGTATGTGGACAGCTTGGTAAGTCTGGTGCTTCTCTATTTAGAGCTACACAGTAAGTCACCTTCATATAAGCATGTCTGTTGTTCCAACATACAATTAAAGCAAAGTTAAACGCATTCCCTTATTCTGTCTTTTCCAGCTCTTCTTCACTGAGCATTCACAGAGAACAAAAGCTTCTCAATGACCGTAAGAGCATCTTCAGTAGCTTTCTTTTCATTCCTCTAACTGCACATCACTTTCTCTACCCGTCATTTCTTCCTCCAGCTACTACTGAACTTCTACACCAAATGTGGATGAAGTTGACACACAAAGTGGGAACCAGGATTTAAACCCATGACTATGTCACTAGTTTATCTTAGAAACTTGGCTTTTATAATGTTTTCTACTACTTTTGCTTTAAGAGCATGTCCTTTCCTACTTCATGGTAAAAGGCAGATTCAGCTTCATTTTTTTTTAGACTCTCTATGTTCATGGAAGTACTTAATATTATTTCACTACCCTTGCGACACTTTCATACCATGTTTTGTTTTCCTTTACAACAGATCTTCATCACATCCTACTCTGACAACACTCTCAGCAGGATATTAAGCACTGAATATTACGATGTAAACATCCAGACTTTCTAAGTTTATTACGTTGGCCAATTTGAGAAGGGAAGTTTCTCCCTTCTGTAACTAAGCATCTTTTTCCTAAGAAAATCGTCCCATTATTTGTAAAAAGCTGTATGTATGAAAATGTTAATATTATAGAATTTACAGTCTATAATCACCTAAATCTTCCTACACTAGAGGAAAAACACACACAAAAGTTCACTTGCAAACAACCCTCCTTCTAGTCTATTTAAAGTCACCATTCTCATTGAAGTGAAACATTAAATTGTTTTTTTCAAAAGAAGAGAAATTGTTTTTTAAATCATTAGTCTCTACAGAAACTCTTCAAAATCACTGTAAAAAAAAAAAAAAAAAACCACAACGCACACATACACACCACCCACACCTAGGCTGTACCCTTTCTCAGTTAAGTCCATCCTTTATGGGGTAACCTGAAAAGAAACCTTAGGCTGATGTTCAAAGTCATCTTCATCCACTTAACGCTCCCCCTGACACAGAAGCATGAATGGTCCTCCAGAGAAAACATCCAGCAGGCCGATGTCTGACAGCGTATCGCAGACAATTTGCTCCGTAAGAAAACGGATGAGGTCTGCTGTACTTTACAACAAGGAAGCCAACGACTTGATCTTTAGGGCTGATGATCAAATCTCGATTCGCAACTCCACTGTTCCTCCACAACCTATTTGCTCTGCTATGAAAGTTACGCTAATCAGGAAAAAACACAGAGTACGTTGCAACACACTGAAAGATTTTGGAATTCTGCTTCATTTCTAACACGTGGTCTTTATCCTAAAGTATTTCAACACCTGCCACTGTTGCTTGCATGCACATCCCTTCTAAGGGAGCCGAAGCCTCCAAGGCAACGCTATCATATGGTTTGCGAAAAGGATCATGAGAATTTGTCCATAAATCAATGCGATAATAGTGTGTGTTTTATATCTTTGCCAACTTGTTCTGATTTGGATTCAAATGCCCTTGCAATCCTACCAATTCCCTCAAAGAATTCCAACAAATGCTGTGCAGACAAATGAAAACCTCTATACAAATATTAAAAAGAAAAAAAAAAAAAAAACCCGAGACAGACAATGCTTAAAGGCTTTAATAAAGGAATAAAAAATAAAGAAGCTCTAAACGGGAAAAAGAATCAAAGTGCCATAGAAGAATAACCTTTGATTTCAGCTTGCAAGACCACCTATTAGTTTTTGAAATATGGATTTTTTTTACTACAGCTTTCTGCAGTTTTCATGTTCTGCAATTTATTGAGATATGAAGTAGCAGTATTTATATGTGTGGAATCTAAGTTGCTTTTCTTTCTACAACTGAAGTGTTAAGTTCATGTACAGCCTGAAGTAAAACACAGATTCTGAAATTCTTCATACATCTGGGAGTTCATTAGTAAACAGCTAAAGGCTGATTGCTGATGGTTATTCCATCGCCAATATATTAACTCATTTCTACTGTAAGGAACTGGGCGGGGGGAAGCTTTATTTTAGCTGTAGGCAATTACATGCAAACTAGAAAGATTGATTAGTTGCGTTTCATTTTGAACGGTTATGGTAGCAGTCTGGAAGTGTTATGCTTAGGGATAAAGTGCCAGAACAGCTTTATTTTCATAACAAAAGATTTAGGTTGAATTTCTGAAGAAATGCCATACATGCATTACAAGGAATAATTAAACTGCTAACAAAATGTTTTAAGCAGTTATCTAGACAAATCACAAATGCCACTCCAGATTCTACACCAATAAAAACATCCTAAATAAATTATGGTATTGATGAAGCAAATAAACAAACACTACCACAGTCCAAATGAATTTGCTGAAATAATACAGTGTACGTAGTGACCACATACAATTGCCAGTAAACACACAGCCGAGGGGACAAACCTTACTTTATGCTACGCTTAGCTGGCTTTTCCAATTAAGAAATTATGAACTACAAGAAGATCCCAAAATATACTGCTGGATAGGGTTCCCTCTACTTGCCAACTGCACTGAAGTCTCGAGTGCAAGTCTATTATTTGTATCAAAATAGATACAATTCAAAAATATCTTCACCTTTAAACAAGCATGGCTCCTTTTATTTAATTCTATTTTTACTACTTCTACTACTGTTATAACAGATCCATGCCATCTTTGACAAAATGTTAAACTGCCTTCACCTTGAAAGACTTTGTCTATTCTAGGAAGTTTAATGGACCCAACTTCCTAACATCTCCCAGCTACTGCCAGAAACTATCACAGCAGTCTAAAGCAGGCGCTGTGTTTAACTGCAAAATTAAGAGCTGTAAATTCGGATTATTTCATGTGTTGCACTACGTTTTCATACTTCCAATTTTAATACATACCTCTCTCTATTTAGGTAAGTACCTCCTGTGCACTTTTCATGGGGTACCAGGGATCAACTGCAAGAACTGAAAGCTTGAGGAAATATCTACTTTATCATATTAAGACATGCAAATGAATCTGTGTTATACTTTTAAATCGCTTTCCATATTGAGTTTATGATGAAGTAGCTAACTATCCTTAACCTTGATGCCTCAATGTCTTTTGGGGGGCGAGGGGGTTGTGTTTTTTTTAAATAGCCTCACAATTCTCTCCCATCAAAAATTCAAACACATAAGAAACAGTAAGGGGTCTTTTCTCTACATAACTTTAAACTCTGCCCAGCGTTCTGCTCGATACCCTTTAGAAAGCCAGCTCTCTGCTGAGCACCCACAGAAATCCAAAGGAGAGACGCTGTGCCTGCGCCGTCAACCGATCATGCCAATGCAGAGCACGTATATCTGAATAACCTAAACCATAGACACCCCAAACGTACTCACAAATATTAGGAGCTCATCACAGCAGTGCTCTATTACATACAGGTAGACTTCACGAGTCTACTTCAGAATAAGCCAAAATTTCCATTCCTACAAAATCATCTATAAATTCCCATGACGATACGCAACTTTCACGCACCTATCACTGTATTGTTACATAATACAGAATTATCTACACATAAATAGATGGAACTTCATCAGCTCTCCATAGGAGCAACTGCCCATGCACAAACTGCTAGAATCCCAGGCCAATACACAACAGCACAATGAACGTGAAAGTTCTGAAATCTGTGGTTATTTCTAAAACTATTTCTACTAAAGTGACTCTGGGACCTATTAGTGCATTGAAATGAAACGGCAGCCTTGAAATTAGAAAGGGAAAAAGAAGGAGAAAAATAGAGCGTGCAGGTATCAACACAGCAGAAGCCCAGTACAGTATGGGAAGCCTCAGCACATGCAGGACTTTGCACTTCCCCCCCTACCCTTTCACAGCAACATCTGAAAAAGCAGATTGTAAAGTGGCATGCAAATGTTTTAAAAGCAGACGAAAGTACACTTAGGTACGGCAGGCAGAGGCAATAAGAAAAGCTGCACACAAGCCGTAAGCAAGTGCTTCACCAACATGAAGTAGCCCGGACCAAGCTGCAAGACTCCTCTCGCTCTGCCAGAGCGGGATTACCCTCGACAGCACGTGGCCCAGACTGACACGCATGTTTGATGCGCTTTAACCACTGCTTCTCTTTCAAATATCGTTTCATGACTTTTACATACAAGCCTTCCTTCTCGAAACGGGCAGCGTGCACGATACTAAACTCCCTCCAATTAGCAGTGCTTGACAGACACTCTCTCCTCCCTTCCTGCCCAGTATATACGGGATCAGTCCAAAGCTGCTCTTGAATTCAACCCAGACAGGCCCACCCAGCATCTTCCCCGCTGTTACCGCTCTGCTCAGCTCCCTCGCTCATCAAGCACTGGTCCTGACCCAAAACTACCTGAAGTTAATGAAAAGATTCTTATTTACTCTGTGGACCCAATTCTCAGTTTCAATAACTAGAGCTATACAGAACCACATAAACAGCTCTCCTGTAATAGAATGCCTTCACGGATACAACACAAAATAGCAGAGGCTGTTTGGCAAGTCACATATCACAAATCTGCATTATTCTCACTCCACCAAATCAATGTGTTCCATATCATTATCCTCCCCTTTCCCCCCTTTTAACAGTATCTGGTGATACTACAATTTGAGTCCTTCCAGATTAAAATAAATGGACAGAACATGTAAAATCAGTTTCTTTTAGGTCCTTTTACACTATTTCATCCATTTTCCTTTACATGGTTCTCCCCTCAATTTCTTTTGGAAACTTCCTGGCCGCCCTCCAACAGAAAGCACAAGAAGCAGCTACATGGGGATGTCTGCACTTGAAACTGTTAACTGAACTTAATACTTAAACCCGTGGTGAGATATTCCACGCTGGAACATCAGCAGTGCATGCGCACCACAAAGATATTTGGCAATTATGTGAATAGAGCATCGATAAAGCGCCACACCACGCCAACAGTTCGAACCAAGCACTCGTGGATTCCTGACCAGACATGAGCAGCATTGCTCTGTCTCTAGGCTGCACCAGCTGAGCCCTTACAAGAAGGGGGTCAAAACCAGGAGTTCCACGAGTCCTCATTTCCCTCCTCAAAGTGCTTTAAACACATGTAGTTCACATGCACCTCTGCCATGATACAGAAACATTTATGAGGAATCTTTCAAGCCTGCGCATGCTACTGTAACTCATGCACAGATGGACACAACAGGCATTTTCACTGTTTGTTTTCAGACACAAATAACTGAGGTTTTGCACGACAACTTAACTTTTTGAGCTGTTACTTTTATTGGTTCCATAAATATGCCGCAGGCCTTTCTCCAGGAGCTTGGCTGTAAGGAGCTAGCTATTGCTAATTGTTATTCTCCCGTTATGTTTCACAATTCCTTTGCCTCTCTGGCCCAGCAATGCAGTTGATATGATCTGCCCCACAGGATACATGGTTTGCTAAGTAAAGGGACCCAATCTTAGTCATCTGGGTGTCAGCTACTGCAGAAAAGTAACTGTAGAAGTTGCAACTTTTGATCTCTAGACCAATTTGGGGAGAGAAAGGAGGTTAAAAAGTCAATGCAACTTTTTTCCCCCTCACTGCCTTTCCTCCCCACAGTTTTAGAATTTTATAACTATATCTTATTGCCACCGTTCCCAGAATAAGACCTCTTCAGTCTTCCCATTCCAAGTGAACCTCTGGCGATGAGGAATGATTGTTTTTCCACACTGTGTTTTGCTCCTTGTTTTTTCAGGATTGGACATGGCCTTAGGGAGCAAACGTTTGTGAAAACAACAGCACAGAAACTAGCAGCTCAATGTTGACTTCTGTAAGGTATCAACAGAAAAAGACTGGTGGGTTAGAAGCACAATGACAACTGAAGATAAACTTCACCAAAGGCAGGCTAGGATTACACTCAAAGGAGACAGCCTGGAAAGTGTTGTGTTGTTCATTGCCAAAACGCTGTGTCCAGAGCTCCAGGGGATCAAGAGGGAGCCACAACCAAACAAGAGCTGCCAAGAGTGCTGTTTGGTCAAGCAGTCCCCACCCTACATCAGCATTACTCTTCTATTTACCTCCTGCAGCTCACCACAGATGGCCCTACAAAACCAGTTCTGCAAAGCAACTTCTTGAGACTGCGTGAGCAGGATGGCAGCTTCGCAGTACTGAAAAATCTGGGGTTTTAACATTTGTTCATGTGCTTTCCGTATAGATTGACACTTCAAGTTAGCTAGGAACCAGGCACTGTAAACAGTGAGCAAGGGTTAAGAGCGCTGCATTTAAGAAAAGGCATTTCCACTGTAGCAGAAACACATGCAACTGGTCTTTCAATTTTACCAGCTAGGATAGTTTTATTTTCTTTTTCCAAATGGCAACAGTAATCCCAGATGTTAGTCAGTTTTGTTATTCCTTGAACTGAAACATTCTCTTCATGCTGTTTTACAGTTTCAACATGTGTAACTTGACACACCAAATGCCATGAATAAACACTGACCTACCTCAGGAAAAGCATCCTAGTTCAAGGATAGCATTGCACATCACATATTCTTTAGAAAGCCCCTAATCTCTGTAATTCCATTTCCAAAATTTAACTAAGGGAATAGCCATTCTCTAGCTGCATACAAGCAATGTGAAAATATTTGCATTAATGTTTCTAGGTCTACGAGACACTGTTGGGATGTATCTCCCCAAAACTGAGTGAATCTGACAACTAGCCCAAAGCAAGTGCTGTCACACTGAACACAAACTTTAGAAAATCCTTACCACAGCGAGGTTCTTTTGGAGACCCTTTCATAAACAGCATGCAAGGGGCAGCATTGATGAGTTTCTTTAGACGCACATTCAGATCTTCTTTTGAACTGTCATTAGAGCCAGCAGAAACGGAACTGCTGGACGCATGGCGCTGGACTTTTTTGGTCAGCTCTGGGGCATGTGCACCATCTAATCTGTCAACTTTCTGAGAATTCTAAGGAAGACAAAACACAGGTTTGTGTTAAAAGATCAAATTCAGAATTTGTACTGTAATAAAAAAAATAGTAAACCCACCATATAAAGTATAGATTTTCAGATGCAGAGTGGATTAGTGTATTGATCTTTTAGCCAGTCTTTAGTTCCAAGACTCATACCATTCTGTTGGCTGGCTACTGTTAATGCTAGTGAATTTGCTATTAGAAGAATTAAAGACAATATTTTGGATTTTATTATCACAGGCAAACATGACCCAGACTTGTCATTTATACTTGGGTTTTTGCCATGTTGTAGAACTATAGCTAGACAAGGAAACATTACTGAAAGTTTTTTGACCCACTACAAGGTGTGACAACTAAAATAAAAACTATGTAAGAATCCCAAAGCAATTAAGGAAGCTCTGATGTATTACATACAAAGCCTAAGAACCACTTCTATCTACTTTTTTAGGTTCCACTGAATAGACTTTGATACAGAAGCGTTGAAAGTTCTTAAGGTTCTGCTCTTCTGGTAGTAGCATTAAAAACAAGTATACATATTAAGAGTCCGTATGGAATCCATTTTCTCTTAAATCCACTTTCTTTTACCTTAAAGAATAAGAACGTTGGAACAGAACTAATTCCGTATTTTTCAGATACTTCAGGCACAGCTTCAGCTTCCAGCTAAAAAAACAAAAACCAAAACAAAAAAACACAGAGAAAAAGATTATTTTCATAATCTTCTTTAAAGTTTGACTGTGGATGTCAATCCTGTCTAGAATGTTCTTCTAGGCATTTTATACATTTTAAAAGGATTCGACGCACAAGTTTGTGACACATTTGCATTTAAATGAGACTCACTGGGTTGGCGTGTCATCCACTGAGCCTACACAGTGTCAAAACAGGTTCAGAGGTTTTTATTTTGTTGCACATTTCAAAAGATGCCCGGAGGCTGCGAATAAAATTTTTGGTGCACTAGTGACCTAGTAAATTTTCAATCATATGCAGCTACTACTATATTGAAATCCATAAATCATTGACCCCAGTTATGTCATGATTACAGTGCTTATTTTCTGCCCACAGCAATTCTTGCTGTTTGCTCTATTGACTAATTTCAAGGGGCAGTACATCATGACTGACATTTGCAGCCTTCTGCAAATTATGGAAAAAAAAAAAAAAAGGAATGTTTCTTCAATAACCTATTGATGTCTACTAAATTTCATTTTTAACTCCTGCATGGCTACTGAGTACTGAGTGGCAAGCTTGTTAAGATTATTGGTTCTCATTTTATTTGGCATTCAACTGCATACCTTGAAGTTATATAATGTAGTAACGTGCCAAGAAAATACCTTTGAATTAACTCAAATCTGTGATTTTCTGTGCATAGGCTAAAAGCTTACTTGAGTGACAGAAGATCCAGTAGAAGCTTAAGACACTAGCTCTGTAACAACTGCAGAGTTAATGGTTAAGAGCTAAATGTTTCCAACAGAAACCTGCAATCCAGTCTACAAAGAAAAAGCCTTTCAAATTCTCACTCCACAAACCATACAGTGTATGAACAAGCATTAAGAGAGCTACTTAACAGTCTACTGCTGCCCACCCTGACCATCCTTATGTATTTCAGAAAAAACTGATTGTTCTTACTATTAACCAAAAGGTAGCGAAGCTCTGAATATTTCAGTAGTACAGCATGCTTTGACTTGTTCCTACACAGGCTCTTAATGAACTCATTAAATACAAAAGCAACACAGCAGAGTAAGTCAAAACTGAGAGTCCAAGCTTCACCTCTGTTTCTGTAAATCAATGCTCCAACAGGATCAACTGAGAAACTAAAGCTGTAAGTTGAAAGCTGTAAATAGATTCCAATTATCTATTCTCTTTCAAATGGCAAATGATTATATGACTTCTCCCTGTATTATTAATTTTCTTTTCCAGTAAAGCTTCCTACCTACTTGGATACTTATGTTCCACTCTGGTGAGGTTCACACATACAGAACAGATTTAATTTCGTATTTCAGTAATTTGCTCTTATTGGTACAACTTCCCAAAACACTGTTTCTAACCGTTTCTGGATATAGACACACTTTCATTTTAACCAAGCCAAGGATCTTCAAGTTAGGCTATGCAACAACTAAAATGAGAAACTGCATTTAGAACGACTTCACGATTTATTGACAGTTTTGAAGTTCGTTTCACTATTACTTAGCTCTGTTCTAGAATGTAACTGTTTATGATTTGCAAGGCAGTACACTGGTCTCCGTCAGTCATCTGTAACCATCTGATGGGCTAACAGGCTCTTGCCAATTCAAGGCAGACTGGCTCTTCTGGAATACACCAAAACCCCACAAAGAACTTCCAAAATCAAACACATTCCCCATGAGGAACACTCCCCCACGCAAAGAATCAAGAAAATTCACCCAAGTCTTTCAGCAGCTTATTTTCTCTAAATAAGTACACCAGTAATATTGAGGGGAGGGGGAGGAGGTGCCATTATCTTAGTTTTGCAACACTTGATCACTTCAGAACTTTGTTATTAAAAAATAAGTTACAGCTGAATAATAAGGGTTATAAATAATATATGACTAGGAATAATAAAGAGGCAACTGAGAGTTTTCAAACTTTCTTGGGCCTACTAAAAGCTTTAGCAACTCTACATAAATTTAAGCATCTTGAATTTTCATAATGTTGAAAATTAGTCTTTTGAAGCTCTAAGTAATAAAATACTACCATTAAAATAGTTCTGTCCTTCTGTTTCACAGAGAGAAATACCAACTGAGAGAGGAATCATTAAAAAAACCAACACAAAACCTAAAGACTGTAAGAAATCAAATTAAAATACTCACACACAGCTGGCTGCTCCATTACTCCCTGCCCTCATAATCACAGAAGTGTCTCATTAACAAGAGAAAGTTGGTTTAAAAGGAACAGCATGTTGATGAAGTGCATTCATTTTTTTCCTACACACTGGGTCTCTTACTAGGACGTGCAGACTATCTCACAAAAATACAGCATCTCACTTGTGTTTATACCATCCAGCACTATATGACTGCCACCTTAGAGTGACAATGTTGCACAGACTTAAATTTATCTTCCCTTAACCTTCATGAAGATTACTGTTCATCTTTAGTATCAGATAGAAGATCTCTACGAGTTCTGAGAGTTATTTAGCTAACCAATAACATCACAGGAACAGATAAAATCTTCAGCATACTTAAAAAGAACAGCGTTGCCAAATTAATCTCAAATCCAGGGATAAAAATCATGCTTTAAAAATATGGCTATCTACAGAACTGAAGGATTGAGACTTTGCAGGCACCAAGAAATTTGTTTGTTAGGTGGAGTAGCTAGTGGAAAAAAAAAAAATCCTTCATTGTATTTTAGTAGACTGATCTCTTTTTTTTCCCCCTCTCTTCCCCCTTTAAACAGCATGATAAAATAAAGGTGTTATTTAAGCTTGCAATATCAAGTTTGGAAAGATGAACCTAGAACTTTCATCCCACAGGTTTTTGATGCATCTCTTGCATATGTTCAACTCACATCCTTAAACGCAAAGCTGTAAGGGAACTTCAAAAACAACTTTACCCGTATTTTGTAATACCGTACTTATACTCTGTAATAATGGCGCTCTCCTCTGTTTAAAACAAGCTCAACTGCCTGACTTACCTTCACAAACGTAACCTGCGTGTGTTCCTTTGCTAGTGCCGCCATAACCTCATTCATTTGAGCACACTGAGGAGCCCATGGTGCCCAGAAGTGGACAACTACAAGGGACCTATTGAAAAAAAAAAACAAAAACCCAGCATTTATTTTTAACAAAGAATCATGCAATATAAAAGTCTGATATGCCATGCCAAAAAAAACCCCACAAACAAACAAAAAAAAAAGTGAAAAAACCCACCGCCCACACCATCTTCCAGGGAAGGGGAGGGGGGCAGAATCAAACAAGTGAAACCAGGAACGTTTTCCATGACTTGCACAGAGGAGGACTTCAATACTTTTTCAGGAAACATTCCAAAGCCCAGCCAGCACTGTTAAGGTAATGCGACACAAAGAAAAACACCATCCTGTATTTTGATAGGAAAAGATCATTCCATATGAGCGTCAGACAGGAAGAAGAAGCAGAAACACTGAAGATGAAATCATACGCTACAGGACACAGGTTTTGAAGCGCCTGTAGGCCAAGCACTCGGAATCGCACTTGGGCATCCCGCATCTCTTCCCAAGCAAGCTTTCCACCTTCAGAAGCTCTGGGAGCTCCAGAGCATAACAGCTTCGTGCCGGAGGCTGCACCATTGCCTTCCTCCTCAGTGCCGCTACTGCCTCTTTACTACTTATCCAGGAAATAAGGTAGTAACTTTTCAAGTCTACCAGGACTTTTCTAAAAATACAGTATTCTTATGCTGAAATGTTGTTTTCTGCTTCTATTAACTTCAACTTCTTATTCCTCTTCCAGCTTCAGTGAGGTTTCCTTGAATGTTTGGTATTGATTACACACAGCATTTAAAGATGAGAAGTCACGTGTGCGAACAGAAATCCCAAACTGGGTACCAGGAGGTAGCTCTCATGAGCTTGAACAAACACCCTTTGATGACAACAGCAACAAGATATTTGCATCTAATTTTCAATTCTGTTTTCCCGGTTTGCTGAAGCCAGAGCTGCTAGATAACAGGGGATAAAGAATAAAAGACATATAATGTACTACTTTTAATCTACTTAGATGCAGAAATCAATGCAACCATACTGTAGAAGCTATTTAGTGCCTTTTATTACTAAATAATGGAACTTCAGTATAAATTTTAATAGCTATGCAGGCAGCATGACATTCACATTGGAACAGAAGCTGTGTTATCTGACCACATACCCTGAATACAGCACTAAACCCAATTGGGACAAGAAGTTAAAAATTCATAAACTTGATTTTCCAAAGCAGTTCTAGACAATTTTGGTAGAAATATAATAGGATAGCCTCTTTTTTTTTTTTCTTCCTACCATGCCATCAGTCAGAGCATAGTTCTGCTTTGAAAGTTGATTAAAAATGGCAGAGTTTACAGACTAGTAAAAACTGGAATTACGGAACAAGGCAGTTCTATTTTTCTGCAAGTGCCAGCCTTGCAATTTTAGACCTGAGCTCAGGAACAGTTCAAGACATCTTCTCCAGGACTGCCATCTGTATAGATTCTTCCAACACTCTTCTATACGAGCCACCAAGAGCAATGATCCCAAAGGCAAACCATCTCTCTTTAATTACAACAAAATAGCTGTACGCTTCTTTGAACCGGTTTCACTGCTCACAGTTGACACCAGCATTTAAACCCTAGTAAAGGCTCATTTAAGTGGTTTACTCTTTACGTATAAATGGGCTTTGATATGGACTTCTTGAGAAACCCGAGACCATATCTCAGCGATCAGAGTAAAACCTTAACGGCAAAACTCCGTTTCAGCATGTAAACTTTTACAGCAGTGCTCTTTGTGGAGCCCAGCTAGAGAGCAAGGGAAGATGCAGATTACAGCACAGGTAGCTGGTGCGGGAGCGTCATCTGCCCTCACAGCAGACAGGTCTTCAGCACATCACTACAGCTGTCAGCTCACACAGACACATCTTAATTAAGACTTTCGAGCCAACGGGGACAAGCACGTGGAAGTGCTGTTCCCATGCTGCAACCAACATTTTTTGCCACAAAGTAATGAGGTGAAAATAATTAAGTAGGATGGGAGACAGGGGGGAGTCATGTATATGTATGAGAATACCCAGTCAGAACAGACAGAAAATTTTAAAATGAAAAAAGCAGCAGCATTTCACTATTTCAAAAGACAGACCAAGCTCTGATACAGAGAATTATCAAAAGCTTTGCTCCAGGATTGGTTTCCCTGTACTTGTTCCTCACATCCTTCATTTGAAATACCAATTTTGAGACCTCCTCCAGTATTACGCTTAACGTATGCACTGTTTACTGACACCGTTAAGAGCTCAGAGAAGTTGTTAAAAACGGATCAAGGACGAACAAAAATACTTTTTTTTTAAATCAGGTTTTATGACAAAACAGTCTAATCTATTTAGATCCACTACAGCTTTTACAATTACAGAGAACAAAGTTGTCAAGCTGTCATTGCAATCGTACAATGCCTGTACATTTAAAAAAAATAATTTTTACACCTGTTAGACTGCAAGTAGGACAAGAGAATACTTCCACTGGCTAAAAACAAATAGTGGAAGAAAGGAGAACAGAGAACACAGAAATAGTATAGCGGCTACGCATCAGGCCAAAGCACTAATAGATAACTTGATGCTCTTTCCCTCCATGAACTGAACGCTGAAATGCCTACTCTTCCCCTGCTACCACGAAATATTTCACAAGTGTTCAATTTAATTTAGTATGCATAGCGGGACACATCTGATCACATGAATGTCAGCTCACGACAAGTAGAGGAATAGCCACATGGTTACTTAATCCACATTCCATCAGAGCCTTTTCTTTCCATACCAACTTGTAGCTGCAGTACACTTAATTTTTATTTTCAGGAAGAACATAGCTTAATTGAATTTGCACCAAGGGTTTGGCAGGGGTGGACAATGGACACAGATGGACAACACACAACACTGACACAAATACATTTACAGAACAAGTCTAATTTTGTAATTAGACTGCCCTCTTGGTATCTGAGCACTTTAAACTTGAAAAATAACAAGAGTAATTCAAAACATTAAGAAAGGAAGAAAACAGAGTTAGCAGAATGAAGCACATAAGTGATTCTAAACAAAGTATTTCTTACATTCAACCAAGATACTTCTAAAAACTCTATTACCTATAAAAGAGAATTGTAACAAAGATTATGACAAGTCCCAAAGTTTCTCTTCCTGTATCATTTTATATTTCACATTTTGGAGGAAAAGCTGAGGGCCCCAAAATAAAATGAATATAACTTTTTTTAAAACTTCAGGAGAAGGAGAAGAATCAGAAGGACATATCACACATTTTCTGTGGAGAAACAAAAAGTCTTGTTTCTATAGTGTATTTAAAAAAAAAGAAAACCACCTTGGTTGAGACAGACTCACAAAGTATACCTTTAAAACAAAGAGTCTATTGACTGTAGAGCCAAAAATCACAAGACATTGTCCGATAGAGATATCCAGAAAATAATTACTCCATAGGTCAGCCTCCTCTTGGGCCAAGATACAAGTATTTGGTAAGTATTTATAACCTTTCTGACAGGCAACCCAAGTTACCTGGTTTTATAAACTGATTATTCTAAAACATAGTCCAAGTAAAACAACAGATAACAGAGCAATAATACAAGTGGTTCAATAATTTTGAAGACATTGGCTCAGTTCATCTTTTGCAATCATAAAATCTAGAGGCATTTTGAAAAAGATTAAAGCTTGAAATTTATGCTTGTTCCATAACACAAAGCTTACTAATAACTTGATGTTAGAAAGATTAATTTTCTTAAACAAGAACTCCTATGAAATCAAGTGTCAACATGAAACGCTGGCAGTTGCAGCTGATTAGTAGCAATTCTATTAGTTTGGAAAAATCACAAAGTCCATTTGGAAAAAAAAACCAAAACAAAACAAAAAACCCCACACTAAAATAGCATTAGCCCTAGCCTTAAAAATTCCGCACATTTTTTGTCTTAAGCTTTATCTTTCAAGAGTAAAATACTTCCTTGAAGAAACTTTCTCCTTTCCCACTTTATTAAGTGAATGTTTAAAACTACTTTTTTTACACTATTAATTTTCAGATTCACTTGATGATCTAAACATAGAAGGTACCTTAAGCCAGCCAATGTATATTTTTGAAGTTTACCACCATCCAGAAACAGGGAGATCATTTAAAAAAAAAAAAATCCATGATATGAAGGATTTGTTATGCTCTGGAGTGCAGGTTTGTTTGGTTTCTTAGCCATAACAACAAACAAAGCCAAATATTTTGAAAGGAAGCAGAGGAAGAGAGTTATCAGTATTATCAATTCATCTTAGGATCAAAAAAATATGCCTAAAACAATCAAGTCCATTAAAGAGAAAACTGAATCATGTTCTGTGGACAAAGGGAATGAGAATTATTGAGGGTCTTGTTGAAAATTACTTCAAAATATTGCATTTGTTCCTGAAGCCATTTTCATTTCAATATGTCTCAGTGAGCGCGACTTTCCTCTGGGACGTTCCCACACAACAATTCAGTTGAAGAATAGTTCCAGAAAAGAACACCGAAAGTCACGCAGCAAGTTTCAAAGAATCTAGTTTCTTCTTCCCATAATCAAAACTTTTCTATGTTTCCTCATGTTGCCTTTAAGAATGCGATGCTGGCCTTGTCATCATCCTTTTTAAGCCAACCATTTCATCAGTTTTCTCTCCTTACGCATTTAAAGGCCACTTGCTAATGCGGCAGTTAAACAACAAGGAAATGTTTTTGAACCAGCACCTTATGTTAATGTGCCTTACAAGACCCACTTAAAGACACACTCAGCTAGTGGATTAAGAGATATAATAAGAGTTATTACGCCTTTGATTCAACAAGACAAACAAGCAAAGCTCATAACCAAACCTGTCTTTCCTCATTAAGGCACCTGAGTACCTGTTCATCTTGAATTGCAGCAGCAGTTATTGCGACTCTTTCCTACCAAAGCGAAACGTGCACAGTTTTCCCCAAAACCAGCAGTGCCCAAGACTTCCAACAGCAGGCCAAAAGCCACTGCCCAGCGGCTACAGAAAATCAGCAGTCCATGCTGCATGCTACCAATGGAGAGAGCCCTTTCACTCATTGTTAGAGCATAAAAGCTGATTAATGAGAAACCAGCCCTGTTACATGAGAGATGAACAACTTAGTTTCACACTGTTTCTCAATGAACAACCTAACACTGCCATTTTCACTGAAAACACTGGACAGCAACTGTTTGTTTTGTTGACACCTTATGGTTCAGGGAAAAAGAAAATTCTCGGCTTGCACGAAAGTCCTGCTGTGCATAACTTTCCTCCCAGCCTGCCCATTTAGGCTTCCCCTCCCCTACAGAAGGTGCTGCAGCAGCCCTGCCCACCTGAGCTTTCCCAGAGCCTCACAAGCTGTGCCCGAGGAAACGGGCGCTTAAAAAATCATCTGCCAAAAAGAACCTCGAAGTCCTTTGTCAGTCCATGTGGGGTTTGAGGGTTGGTTGTTTGGGTTTTTTTTTTCCCGCGAAGGTTTTGTTCAGCCCTGAGGCAGCACCGGGCCCACTCCCCTCAGCAGACACCGGCCTTTCGCCCAGCTCGGGCCAAACGCGCCAAGGAGCCACATTTTGGGGGAGGCCGGGACAAACCCAAGAGCGCCCCTTCCCCGCAGGGCCTGGCGCTTCGGGACCCGCTGCAGCTACCGCCCGGGGAGCGGCGCGGCGGGAAGGCAGCGCCTGAGGCGGCGAGTCGGGCCGCCCCCGCCGCGGGGCCTCTGTCCGGCGGCGGGCCCCGCTCCCCCAGCGCCCGGCGGGCCTCACCCCGCCGCCGCAGACCCGCACCCCCGCCGCCTCACCTGTCCTTCTGCTGCAGGAGCTGCTGGAACTGCTCGGCGGAGCCCGCCGCCGCCACCTCCCCCGCCGCCATGGCCCGGCCGCCGCCGCCGCCGCAGGAAGGGGAGGGGGGGAAAGAGGCGCCGGGTCACGTGGGGCGGCACCGCGCATGCGCCTCAGCGGCCGCGCCCACTGCGCATGCGGCCCGCGGGGGGCGGCGGCCATCTTAGGGCGGGCGGGGTCGGCGCCGGGCGGTCATCTTGGGGGCCCGCTGTCCGTCAGTGGGCTGTCCCGTCGTCCGTCCGTGGGCTGTCCTGCCGTCCGTCCGTGGGCCGTCCCCCCGTCTGTCCTCCCCCGCCTCCCGGCCACTGCGGGCAGCGGCTGTTGGGTTGCGCTCCGTCTGGTGCTGCATCCATTCAGCCCTCCGAAAGGAGGTTATTTGGCAGGCTGTGGCTTTGGGGGTGCCGCTCCCCTGCCCCTTCGCAGCCTCGGGTGCCCCCGCGGCATGCGGTCGGGCTGTGTGAATGTAAATCTGAAGATAACACGCTTGTGTACGGTGATGAAGGCGTTTCGCTAATGAGGCTGGTGTTTCCTTATCTGTACCTGCTGCTGTTGTTAATGGCTCTACGTGGCAGTAACCTACATCTGCTAACATCAGCTGCAAGTAAAACTTCGACCTGCTTTACAGTTTGTGAACAAGGAAAACGGCCCCGCAGTTTGCACGTCTTTGAGACATTTTTGAAGTCAAATCAAAAAGCTTAGCCAGTGCTCTAACTTAATATAGAGATAACTCTGTTATTCGTAACAGCTCCCTGTTCATGATACGACTGCCAAACTTGAAGACTGCTTTAATTCTGGATGAAAATACCCATAAAAGGTTTTAATGTTATATAGAAAATCTGTATCTTGAATAATTTCGTTAGGTTTCTGGAACTTATTCAAGCAAGACCTCAGGTTTGTCTTCACCATTGACAAATCATTATTAATCAACGCTTCCTACCAAAATAATGCGGCTTCTGTTTCTAGTGAAGAAAAGACATAAAGATTACAAACTAATGTAATTGACATAATAAAGGAACCCATAAGTCTACAAGACTTTATGTATTAGAACATAAAGGTGGAAAAAAACCTGATCTGGGTGTAAGAGGACTCAAAGGCTTGCACCCACAGTCGGCTCTAGAATGGATTCAGTGCATGGAATGGGAAGGCAGGCGGGCAGCGTACTCTGTTCCTGCGACGTCATCTTTTGCTTCAAAAGCAGCATCAAGGCAGTAATTTCTGCAACGAGCTTGACACAGGCGTGCTCACACTTGAATGTAATAGCAGGTCACTTAAACTATACACTTAAAAAAGAAATAAAAGGTACGATAGGACAGGTTGGTTGTAGTTCTTACCATTCATATCAGGTTGCTGTTCAGGACCGACATATTACCATTTTCCTTCATATTTGCCAAGATAGCCTATTGAAAAGAATCAGATATAATGTCAACCTGAAATTAGATTTTCACTCCTCAAGCGTGCTGCCCATAAATATGTTACAACTCATGCCACTGGAACCAGGATTACCACTGGTGATGGGGAATCACATTGTGAAGAAATGGAACAGGATAAGAAGAGTGAATATTTTATTTTGTTTTGTCTAATAATACTTATGTACTTCTGATGTGGAAAGAGAAAAAAAAATTAATCCAAAATACTGTCTTATCTCTGTGCTGTTAAAAAGATGGTCATAAAACATCCTGAAGAATGTTTACTGTTCCTACAAAGTTAATGTAAAATTTTGACACATTAATCATCGATAATATTTTATCTGAAATCTCAAAAAGCACAGGAGAAATTAATCCAAAATAAAATATTAATAACTCCATTGAGTTACTGTTTTTTCTCAAAGAATATTTCCAAGAAAACAAAAGCATATAAGTACTTTTGAATAAAAAGAAAAAAAGATGTAAAAATACGTGCTTTGTATAAACAAATCCTAGTTGACCTAAAGTACGTTGCTACCACGTTGCACTACTGGCCACTCAAGGGAAAGACCTGAAGCCAGTGTGTGACACCATAGTAAAGTAACAGGCCAACTGAAAATAGATTCAACTTTAAGATTGTTCTCAGACCACCCTAAATCTTCATTGTTCAACAATGCGGGGTTTTTTTGATTACTTTTGAAAAGCAGCAAGTGGAGGATGTAGCTGAAAATTTTGATAAAGTCTTCTCCACTGTTTATCTGTTCAATACTTATTAATTGACTACATTACCAGAGAGAAAAAAATAGTTTAGAAGCAAACTTTTGGAATAAATTAGAAGTATTTTAACAAAATTCTAAACAAAGTGTATGAATCATGAAGCGACATCAGGACAATTTGTTCATCCTAACAGTTACAGGTTCATCTTAATCGGTGTCATGATAAAAGCAGCAATTCAAAAACATTTCACAGGCATCACAAGTGTGAGAACCTCAGCTCTGTTCACTGATTGCTACATCTCTCAGATTATTTGGGATGAGTGGAGGGAAGAAAGTCTAGTTCTATATATTTTCTCAGACATTTTAACCTGACGTAAAACCAGTGGCATAATCAGAAATTTGTAAGAACAGCAAATCTTTGGGGAAAGCATATTTGGGATTTTCTATGATATTTTGCTGAGTTTCAGAGCTTTTAAAAATTACTCTTCCTTTCAGTCGCGAAACAAGGAAAAAACAGTCATTTTTTTCCCCATAAAACATTTGTTTCAAAGAAAGTAATTTTGCTTAAATTCCCAATTCTTGTGTTAGATAAGTCCCACGGATTGCCCAGTTTTATTTTCGATGTCAGATCATTAAAAAAATCTCATGTTAAATAATCTAGAACGTTGAGCGAATAGCCTATACCCTCCTCCCGCAGCTCTTTCATGACTGACGAAAAGCATTAGACTGTGTAGAGTGGCACAGGACACAGCGTTGTGCCACTAGTAAGGCTAAAATACGTAATTCCACAAACAGATCTATTTTCTAACGGTAAATTCTTTTGCCTTTTAAGCTCCCTAGTACCACACAAAATTGGCACTCCGATCGCAGCGCTCTCTTTGATTAGAGACAGGCTTACATTTGCGGAAAAGACTGTAATTTTGGCGATAAGAAAACGCGCTGTTGCAGTCTGATTGACTCCCGTGTTATTATTTATCGTCCATACTGCAGGTCCCGCTGCCTGGCCCTTTTTCAACAGACGGAGCTGCTTTTCCGCTGCGGAGTTCAGCGCAGATCATGGCCTACACGCTGCTCAGGTCAAGGCAATGCGGGATGGAGGGCGTAAGTACTCTCTAGTCTGCGGGCCAAAGCTCAATGAGACGAGTGCACTTTCGGAATGACGCGCCCTACTTCAGCTGTAGGGCAGATGTAACTTCTGGAAATGAATGTCTTGCTCCGTAGCCTATGTCAACTGCAGCTATGTCGCATAATTTAAAACCTCACTCTTTAATAAGGTTCACAAGACCTTTTCAAGGTTCATTTGGAAGGTAAAAACAAGGATTGCTGTTAAAAATGTATAGGCCCATTGAGACGCAGGAGAACTAAATCTCCCTAACATTAGGCTATATTTCTGGGCATCCCATATGGAGTATTTGGCAGCACGGTCCCAGGGAAACCCGGGGCTTCAATGACTCCAGATTGAACAACAGGCAGCGGGCCAAATTAATCTGGCAAGCCTCCCATGGTGCCCAGTTGATCTACTGCTCACCTCAAGTTGCAAAGAACTTGACTGCAGAGGCGATATCCAAATGGGGATGAAAGAAAGCCTGAAGACGCAGCACGCCGCAGTGGCGTGGGCGGTCACTCCCGAGTGCCACTCGTATTTTGCAGCCCTGCCTGAATAAGTCAGCTTGCAAAAGAATTGTGTCTTGGTTTGCATTTGCTAATTACCATACTGTAGCGCTGAAGTATTGAAAAGCATATTCCTTACAGACACGGGTTTTATTCTGTTATATTCAAGCTGGGAATTCCCCGTAAAATATTGATGTGTTTTAACATAATTCTTGTTCTAGCCAGTCCCTGAACCCACAGCTTTATGTGTGGCAGAAAAGTTACTGCTGCTTAATACCATTTTCCTGAGCCGTGCTTAGACAAAGACGTGACAGTATAGAGACTATGGAAAGAAATTAATATAGCTGGAAGTTACTAAGTACTCGGGGTATGTATAAGCTGTGTTTTCATACAGAAATAGTATTTATTAGTACATGTACAGTGTAAAATAAAAATTAATACCTTCAGAATATATAATATTCTGATATATATTCTGATATAATAATAACCTAAGCAACACCTTTTCTTGTTTTATCTGGTTACATCCTTTCTCTGTTCTGATGTATCATCAGCTGTACTTTTGGGAATTTAGTCTGTCCTTTGCTACAAAAGACTTCTTACTGTGCATCGATTTGGCATCTTATTTATACAGAGTGATTAAGAATAGCGTATTTTTGTTGATTCTTGCAAAACCAGCTGCTTGGGCATCAGAACTGGTGAGATTTACTAGACTGTACATATTAAGATTGATCCTAGAAAAAAAAAAAACTCTGGTTAAAGAAAATGGTTGCATTCAAAGTCAAAATAAAATTTATATTAAACCAGATTATTTTTCTTGATAAAATTCTTTTGAGTATTGGTTTTTCCCTAGGGGCCTTGACTGTGACTAGCGGATGATATGATTAACACGTAAGGTTCTCTCCCTCCTTAAAAAATCATTGTAAATCAAGGCAGAATTGTTAGCTGTGTAGCAAGAGATACCCAAAGGTGACAACCTGCTTTCACCGAAGCAAAGCTGAGATTCATTACATGTGTGCAACCACACGTTCGCACCATTCTTGTTGGTTCGTGGAAGGAGTCTTTATTGTGCCCTTTTATTCTAGGGGGTTCAGAGAGCCTTGAACATGAACAGAAAAAAAAAAGCTTGGATGTGATAAGAATGTGTGATGTGATTATAAAGGGTGAAAATGACAGATTCAGAAGATGAGCGTAGAAAACTCGTAATAATTAGAGGGTAGGAGCCAGGAAGAGGGCACCAACAATGGTAAGAATGCATAATAGAGTTCCGAAAAAAACCTTTCGTCATAAGCAAAAATGTGATCTGGTATTATATTTTTGACTTTTGGATGCATGACGTAAGACAAAATGAAAAACACTTTGGTCTGGAAGAACATATAGGTTTGGGAGGTGAAGAGATTGTGTAGTACGAACACTGCAAAACAAAGAGGAGATATTCTGAAACAAGACAGAAATTCACTTTAAGACATGTCAGGTCTTAGTATAATAGCAGTGGGAAAAGGCTATGACAGGTCACTAGTTTTCTTGATTAAATGTCAGAGTTGTATACCCAGAATAAGAGAAAATTAGGGGAAATTTAACAGGAAATCAAATACAGCAAACATGGAAATACTGACATTTTCATCTAGGAAAATGGTAAAATTAAGGTCCCAGTTGAAGACCTAAAGATAACGGTTCGCTTCGGACCAAGGAGGTAAAAAAGAACGAACACGTCTGTAATTGCAGCGTTCCCGCAGTCGTGAGCATTTCTCTAACAGCACTCCACAAGTGTGAGAAGAAACAGGTTGGAAGGTGTGACAGGTTTGTGACTGCTAAATCTACTTACTCAGGGTAAACATGAACACAAGGAAACAGTTTTTTTACCGTGAGGGTGGCCAAACTCTGGAGCAGGCTGCCCAGAGAGGCTGTGGAGGCCCCATCCTTGGAGATTCTCAGAACCCCAGAGTCCTGGGCACCCTGCTTGAGCAGCGGGGTGGACTAGGTCATCTCAAGAGGTCCCTTCCAACCCGAATGATTCTGTGAAA
The DNA here is from genome assembly GCF_030463565.1 of Pelecanus crispus. Classification (NCBI taxonomy): domain Eukaryota; kingdom Metazoa; phylum Chordata; class Aves; order Pelecaniformes; family Pelecanidae; genus Pelecanus; species Pelecanus crispus. Next base: position 1,938,307 of record NC_134652.1, read on the forward strand.
TTATCCTCCTTTTACGTTACCTGGTACTCCACGAAATGATGGCGCTAACAGCAGAGAAGGCATGGAGACGTTTAGCAAATGAGCTTGGTGGAGGAAAGGGGGGGAAATGAGCAAATGGACAGAAGAGTGAGAAGACTTGCGAGTCCTCAGTTTCTCAGCATACAAGAACGCTGAATCTAAGGATGGGATTTTGGGGTGGCACAAAGTAATTTCTCTGCAAAAAAAGGGCAAACGACTTCAGATGAAAGTCAGAAAAGCCCCAAGAGGCAAAAGGGTCTATGAATTTAGCGAGTGCAAATGCAGTTGATGATGTGGCGATGCCAACGAGCTACCTCTGACGACCAAAGTAAATCTCCATTCCTTTGCTGGAGGGTGGGAGGGGTTTTTTGTCTCACCTGCAGAAGACAAGGTGCATCCTGCATTGAAAACATAAGACCTTGCATTTGGAGGTGTATTCATGTAAATATCGGCATGTCTTTTCTTTCTAGCCTCTTAGTTCCCAAGATGTCTTGAAAAGGTTTGTAAATTATATATCCTCTGCCTTTGTTACTGAACTCTTAAAATCTGGTGATTGTAGCATTTGCATTTTTACTTCAGGCCATGCAGCCTTCACAGCGTAAGGAATTAATCACAAGAACACCCTTTCGGATTTGCGTGACTATTCTTTGCAACTTACTGAAGTGAGCTTTCATATTCTTTATCATACTCTTTACAAAGCTAAGCTTTTTCTTGTTCGGAAAAATATCCATGGAGGGAGAGAACTGCTGCTCATTCTGTTCACGCAGGTACCACTGAACTCCGCAGTTTGTACGTCAGATGAGCCTTCTCTAACGGAACTGCCATTTCCAAACCTTGCACCTGCAGAAAAGGATCCCCTGCCGCATGCTGACACATTTAGATGGATGTGTCACAAAATGCACGTTTTTTATAGTGCGTCCTATTGTTCTAAACACGAGAATGTAAACGGGAAGCCAGTCCACAATGCTAGCTATGCTGGCAAGGCGCATAAATAGGCTCTGGGGGTGGGATTGGAAGGTAACTTTGAAATAATTAAATAAATCTGATTTGATGTGAATGGATTTGGGTTTGATTCAAACTCTGAAATGACTTATGCTTCAGATGTTCTGCAAACTGGATTACCCAGATTTAGGGTTATTTTTTTCTATCAGGCATGTCAAATGCTAAATTAAAAAAAAAAAAAAAAGAATCTGTGGATTATTTTTTCATGATACGCCCTCAGGCTCAAAGAATGTGACAGAGCATATACTGTAAGTACAACCGGATCCCTAGTGAAGAATAAGCTCTAGAAGGAATGAATGCCAGGGACAGCTTGACAATATGTGTTCTCTCCTGCAAAATACCTGGATTTGGCAGAGCAGAAAAGACAAGCAGTATATTTCACCCTCCTGACTGAGGATATCATCCCGTGCTGTCACAAGACCCAGCAAAAGTAAAATGAAGGACTCTGATTTTATCCGTGATATACAGTGCCAGCAAGTGCTGAGCACTGTTGAATTCTGCTCAGTCACACCGCCTCCCTTGCATTTTGTTTTCTCCCTTTTGGTAGGAGATGGAGGGTGCAGAAGACACCTCGGCTTCTTTAAAGAAGGGCGTCATCCTCTAGGGAAGAATCTTCTGTTGATCTTTTCAGAATTCATCTAAAATAAGTATGTGCCCGTTCTGGATCACCGTGCAGGTTGTGCGGCCAGCTCTCAGGTCCAAGCCTGTGCAAATAATTTTGGTCTTCTGCTGCCAAGGGGGGGAATTTGCAGATGATCCTTGGAAGCTTCTGAATGATTCTGCTTGGAAATTGGACATTTCTGTATTGAAACTCAGGTACTTTCCTGTGACTTGATCTGAAATAATGATGGGCAGCTCATTGCCTGTCATCCCAACGGGAGGAGTGACTTGGACTAGGGAGTAATAGAACAATACTGAACAGTACAACAGTGTTGGAACAGGCTGCCCAGAGAGGTGGGGGAGTCCCCAGCCCTGGAGGTGTTCAAAAAACAGGCAGACGTGGCACTTGGGGCCATGGTTTAGTGGGCATGAGGTTGTTGGGTTGATGGTTGGACTGATGATCTTAGAGATCCCTTCCAACCTTAGTGATTCTATTCTAGTTTTATTTTCATTAAAAAATAATCCAGCCACCAAGCCAGGAAACATGAAATTATTACTCTGCCCTGAATTGGTTTAGTGGTGGACTTGGTAGTGTTGGGTTAATGGTTGGACTGGATGATCTTAAAGGGCTTTTCCAACCTAAACGATTCTATGATTCTATAACATGCAGCAGCGAGGGAGGAGGACGCCAGGTCAGTGCAAGCCCCTGTAATGGTCAGTCGCTTCCCTGAATGTCTGTATGTAGACTGAGGTACCTGATTTTGGGTCCCCAAACCTAAAAGTCAAAATCATTACACTCAGTGCTGCTCAAATTTGCAACTGCTTCCTAATACAGAGTTCTTTGGTGCGCCATCACACGGCGTTTAAATGTTTCTTTGAGAGAAAGGCAACTTCTGCAAAAAAAGTAGGAGCCAAGCCAAGGTGTTCTCATCAATTCTGCATTCAGTCCTTACTCCTCAGCACAGCGGGTCGTATTTGAGAAGTGAACCGCTTGTTCCCTGGCTTTGGGAACGCACACGATGCTGGGCACGTGTCATTTTCTAGTTGTCATTTACACTTGGCTTCTGATCTTTCCTGGGACTCTAAAGGAGGTTTAGTTCTTTGGGTGAGACCTAATTACAAAATTCGCTCCACTCACTGATGGCAAGGGCTTTGATCACACCATTACGTGCGGGGATGAACCCTTACTGCAGGCCACAACCAGCTCACTGACACAGACGGAACGGGCAAAACCAACTTAATGGGTTTTCTGACCCTTGCTTCAGGCGGCACACAGACGGAGCAAGCCCCGTTACTCTTCCCTAGGAAGTATTTTTTTTTTTTATTCCCATCTACTATGTCAACTTTAAAGCTCTCCATTTATTTCCAGCCCACACACCAGCGCAGCCTCAGTCACACTTCCACGTGGGTTTTGTTCTTTGATGTGTTGGCATTCCTACAGCCTGGAGGCACAGAAACAAGACGGTAAATTACATAAAGTCACACACGCAAAGGTCTCAGTGTCCTGGTTTGGGCTGGGATAGAGTTAATGTTCTTCCCAGGAGCAGGCACAGTGCTGTGGTTTGGATTTAGGAGGAGAATAACGCTGATCACACGCTGATGGTTTAGTTGTTGCTCAGCGCTGCTTATGCCAGGCAAGGGCTTTCCAGCTTCCCCTGCTCTGCCAGGGGCACAAGGAGCTGGGAGGGGGCACAGCCAGGAGAGCTGACCCCAACTGCCCCAAGGGCCATTCCATACCATACGGCGTCATGGGCAGTATAGAAACTGGGGGGGTTGGCCGGGGAGCAGCGATCGCTGCTGGGAACTGGCTGGGCATCGCTCGGCGGGTGGGGAGCAATTGCATTGGGCAGCACTTCCTTTGGATATTATTATTGTTATTATCATTATTATATTGTTATTATTATCATTACCATTTTACTTTATTTCAATGATTAAACTGTTCTTATGTCAGCCCAGGAGTGTTTCTCACTCTCACTCCTCCGATTCTCTCCCCCATCCCATGGGGGCAGGGGCAGTGAGCGATGGCCGCGTGGTGCTGAGCTGGGGCTGGGGCTGAGCCCCCACACTCAATGATATTTTCTTGTTGCCTTTAATGCCACCAAACCCCAAAGGAATTCAAAGGGAAGAATAAAGCCCGTCCCGCATCCGCTGCCATCCCTGCCCTGCGCGGGGTTTAGGGTAAGCTGAGCGCGTATTTAAAGCTTCAGGCTGTTGCCCAGCTTATAATTCTTCTGTTACCGACTGAGTCATAGAATCCTAGAATCGTTTAGGTTGGAAAAGCCCTTTGAGATCACCCAGTCCAACCATTGACCTACACTACCAAGTCCACACTGAGCCAATTCAGGGGAGAGCAGCAGCCCCACACCTCCTGGCTTGGTGGCTGGATCATTTATAATGAAAGCAAAAACCAGGAATCACTAAGGTTGGAAAGGAGCTCTAAGATCATCAGCCCAACCATCACCCCAACACCCCCATGCCCACTAATCCATGTCCCCCAGTGCCACCTCTGCCCGTGTTTTGAACCCCTCCAGGGCTGGGGACTCCCCCACCTCTCTGGGCAGCCTGGTCCAGTGCTTGGCCACTCTTTCTGTGAAGAATTTTTTTCTAATTTCCGATCCAAGAAACGCTTGAAGAAACGCTCCGGCAGTTAATCAAAGGCGGACGGGTAAAGCTGACCCTGATGACGCAACACCCCCATGATGTCACGTCGTCCCGCCCCTCCGCAGGAGCCAACCTTGCGTCAGAGGGGGGGGTGCTGACGCAAGCCGGCGGCGCTGCGCGGGACCTCGCTGCCCCCCTCCCCCCCCGCCCTCGCCGCCTGCGCAAGAAACGCGGAGCCGCGGCGCGAAGGCTCCTGCGTGACGTCGGCCGCCGGCGGCTGTAAGGCCTTGCTTACGTCACGCAGCCGGGCTTGGCGGGGCGGGAGCGGGGGGCGGCCTGCCGCCGGGGGCTCGGCCCGCGGCCGGGGCAGCGGGGCGCTCCGTGGGTCGGTCCGCCCGTGGGTCCGCCCGTGGGTCGGTCCGCCCGTGGGTCCGCCCGTCGCTCCTCCCGCCATGGCGGCGCTGCCGTTGCCCGCGCGGGGGCGGCGGGGGCCGTTGGGCGCGCGCGAGCCGGCGGCGGGGGAGCCGGAGCGCGTGAGTTGGGGGCGGCGGGAGGCGGCGGTTCGGCCTGGGGCACGGCACCGGCGGGGGGGCGGCCCCGGGGAGCGCCCCGCAAGCTCCTCAGTGCCGGCGGCAGCGGCCTCTCGGCACGGCCCGGCCCGGCGTGGCCGCGGCGGCTCCCGGCGCGCAGCCTGCGCCGCCTTAGCGGGCTCGGCAGGTCCCGCGGACAGCCCTGCGCCGGGCCGGGGGCGGCTGCGGGCCACGGGGCCGGGCGGGGACCGTGAGGGTGCGGCGGGTCCTGGGGCCGGGAGGGGACCGTGAGGGTACAGCGGGCCCCGGGACCGGGAGGGGACCGTGAGGGTGCGGCGGGTCCTGGGGCCGGGAGGGGACCGTGAGGGTACAGCGGGCCCCGGGACCGGGAGGGGACCGTGAGGGTGCGGCGGGTCCTGGGGCCGGGAGGGGACGGTGAGGCGGCAGTTGACCCCGGGACCGTGAGGGGTCTGTGGGCCCCGGGACCGTGAGGCGGCAGTTGACCCCGGGGCCGTGAGGGGACGGTGAGGGGACCGCGGGCCCCGGGGCCGGGAGGGGACCGTGAGGCGGCAGTTGACCCCGGGGCCGTGAAGGGATCGTGAGGGGACCGCGGGCCCCGGGGCCGGGGGGGGCACGGTGAGGGTGCGGCGGGCCCCGGGACCGTGAGGGGACCGTGAGGCGGCAGTTGACCGGGGACCGTGAGGGGACCGCGGGCCCCGGGACCCTGAGGCGATCGTGAGGCGACCGCGGGCCTCAGGGCCGTGAGGTGACCGTGGGGCGGCTGTGGGTCCCGGGACCGTGAGGGGACGGTGAGGGGACCGCGACCCTGAGGGGACCATGGGGCGGCCATGAGGGGACCGCGGGCCCCGGGCCGTGAGGCAGCAGTTGACCCCGGGACCGTGAGGGGACGGTGAGGGGACCGCGGGCCCGGGGCCCTGAGGCAGCAGTTGACTCCGGGACCGTGCGGCGGCCGGTGCCCCCTGGCGGCGGCGCGGCGGCAGTGCCGGGGGCGGCCCGGAGCGGAGCGGGGCCGGGCGGGAGCAGCCGGGGTGCGGGGTGCCGGGGTGCGGGAGCAGCGGGGGTGCCAGGGTGCGGGAGGGGCCGGGGATGCCGGGCTGCGGGGGTGCCGGGGTGCGGGGGGAGGTAGCGGTGCCCCTCGGGCCCCCCGGCCGTCGGTAACGTGGCTCCGTGCGGGTCGCGCCCGCCCGCGGGGGGAGCGGTTCCGCTGTTGGAAGTTTGTGCTGTGTGGGTGCCACCGAGCTTTTGGTCTGCCCGGAGAGAGGCAGTCTGCGCGCACGCTCTCATAACTTTAAGTGGAATTTCACTAAACAAGCTTTTTTCTTTTTTTTTTTTTTTTTTTGTTTTTGCTGATGCCCCGTTTACCAGGTGCCATTATTAATGCTCTCCATTCTCTGCTGTCCTGGCTGCAGGATTAGCCTCACAAGAACGGCGTGTTTAGCATTTATGTGCTCCGCTTCTGCACTAGTTTTCCATTTCAGCTAAGCTTGCGTGTGTATTTCTCCAAGCGGATTCGTTCCGACAAGGTGTCTCTCATCCACCACCTTGTAAGCAGCTTTCTTCCTAATAAGTGCCCAGCTGTTAACTTTGCAAAAGTTAACAGGAGTTCCAAGAAAAACCAATCCTGGCAGTTGCACTGTCCCTGGCTGTTACTTGATCGTCCCTGCTCATGGGTGACTTGAGCAAAAACTTGTGTAGGTAGGGACTAACCTCATTTATCAGAGAAATCCCGTTCTCGGAGAGGAGGAGGAACATCTGCTCAGTGACTGACAAGGTTACACAGGAAAGAAGGAATTTCTCCTGTTCTCGAGGTTAGAGAGGCAAATGACAGATTTCTCCAGGGTCATGAATTGCAGTTTGTCCACTAACGAAGGCATTGATGAGCCGGTTGTCTGGAGACCAGATAAAATTCTTCTCAAACTTCTATGAGAGAGTGCCATTCAGAATTGCTGTCGCCACCTCTGTAGATAGCAGAATACGTGAGTCAAGCTCTGCAAGGTAGTTTTAAAAGGCAACTTTTCTCATTACAGTTCAGAACATTTTCGATGTAGCCTAGGCAAGACATCAGAGGTTGGGGTTTTTTCTGTAACAGCGGTTCTTATGGTCCAGATTACAACTGAATCATCACGGCTTAATGAGTTTAAGTGAACGGCTGAACGTAGTCGGTCACAGACACAAGGTGGAACGCCTGCGCTTAACCTTCCTGCCTGCTTAGGTGATGCGTACTCATCACGTTGCGCTCTCCGTCTTCTAGTACCCACTCGCTGTGGTGCAGGGGCTTTTTAACCAAATAATTGACAACTATTTTCTATTTTAGATTTTAGCTAACAGCATGAGCCCTAGTGGCAATGCAGACGACGTGCTTTACTTTGCAACTTGTACAGCTGTGACGCTGTACACAGTTTTGTACGTTTTAGGTCTAATATCAGAACGCTTGTCGGTCTTCTCCTTGGGATTCTGTCCTGTTTGGTTTTAAGCCGTTGCCAGGACTGGGGTTGGAAGTCATTAGGAATGCTGTAGCCGACCTTTGCAGAGATGTCACCGCAGAATCAGCCGCTCGGGGATGGGAGCTCCGAACTCAGGTCTACTAAATGAAGACTGATCCCTGGGTTTGGGGAGACAACTGTTTGGAAGTCTTAACCATCCTCTTATTTGATGCTGCTATCGTGCAGTGTCCTGTGTTAGTGGCTGTTGCAACTGGGGAAGAGTCCCTACGTTTTTTTCTGCTCTCCCTCAGCTCCTACTCTATGTTATATATATGTACATATGATTTCCTTTTGCCTTTTGTACCTTGACATAGCTTTTTGCATGTATTTCAGAAACTTGCTTTAGGATGGAGCTCGTTGATGTTGTCCTGGATTTAAGGCCTTTGGATTTAGAGACCAGTAAAGAATAACAGATTTTCAAGGCTAGAACTATTCGCATAGTTCTTGTTTGGACTGGACTGCAAGCAAAGTTTCCCAGAACAAGGTCCTGCATGGCCCTCACATTCCTTCTGCTCTCCCAAACTGAGCCGTCTGAACCTTTCAGTAGGGAGCTGGGCCCGGATAACGGGGAGCATCTACGCACGGCCATCGCTGTCCCTTCCACAAAGGCATCCTGTGAGGCTAAACTAAGGAAAGCTGGACTGGAAGGAGGACTGTTTTATATCTACAGGACAGCTACCCATGAAGCACAAAACAGAAGCTAGCCTGGCTTTTAAAAACGTGGTAAACAAAATAGAAATCGCTTGTGATGAACATACTAAATTTATAGGAGATCTTTCAAATCTTACAGCTAAATTTAAAAGGAAACAAAAAAAAGCAAGTGGTAGTTTGTCTTAAAAATGTTTTCTGTTGCATTTAGGTTAGTTATTTCGATGTAGCTAATTTTTGCACCAGCTTCGTTTCACTGTTTATGAAAAGCAGCGTCTGCGAGGCCTTCATCCTTTCAGCATCAGTGAAAACACAGGTGTTTTTCCAGGACTTCCCAGCTGGAAAAGAGAGTTACAGAACATCTTCTCTGCGGAGAGAGCTGTTTTCTGCCTGTTGTAGGACAGCATGTGATTTGCTGTTGCTTGTCTTAAACTATGTTCCCAAGCTGGATGTGGCACAACCATTCCCTACCAAAAGCAGTCGTTTTGATGGAATCCTTGCTTGCCGTTTGAATAGCTAGCTCGTTGATCCATATTAATCACAGGCTCTTTGAATCCTGCACTGTGTGTTCTGTGCGCAGGCAGGACTGATGTATTGATTGTTTCTTTCCTGAGAGAAAGAATTCCAGAGAGTGAAGCCTTCCTTGAAGCCAGCCTCTGCTAGCACCTTCCACAAATTGTCTTGGCATCAGTGTGATAAGTTTGCCAGCCATCTGCTCTGTATGCTGAATTCCTGTCACTGATGCTAAGCATCTTAACACCCCCAAAAAACAATACCTTGAATTTATTTTTAATAAGCCAAATTTCTTCTGATGTATGGCAGTAAATCATCTTTTCCCTTTTCTCCTTCATCTCGCACGTCTTGCTAGTTACGCTGCTCTGCCACTATGCCGTACCTTTTAATAAAGGACGAGCTCTGCAGCAACAAAGGGAAGAGAATCTTTTCCCAGTGGAAGGTGGTCTATCTTTAGAGGACCTTCTCAGACTTTTTGTTATTATTCACTTTCTTAGTACAATACATATTTCACTTTTTGATTTACTTTCCATCCAAATATCCTGTATTCCTTGATAGTGTTCTCGTTTCAACTGTTTTCCACTGAGGTTCCTGTTGTATTGATCCATTCCATTTTTGCATAACATACTCAAATTTTAAATTTAGTTTCCGTGCTTCAATAGTCTGTTAGTTCTGTGGCAACACATCTTCTGCCTGTGAAATCGTATGCTTGTGAAAGAGATTGAATATTGGTATTCCTTAAACAAAGTTTGTTCAGAAAGGCATCAGAAAAAAATTTCAAAAGCTCGTGTATCTCTTTGGAATTCGGAGTCAGACCCTGAAACGTCGGTGTCAGTTTTGACATTTCCCGTTTTTCTGTTAATTTGCTGTTAGAATTTCAAGGAGCCCCTGGGATTTAGGTAGTCCTCCCGTTGCCTGGAATAGCAGTCACCGGCCAAGGATGTTCTTCTTAAGGTTTCCAGTCGGTGTCTTCCCACAGAGTTGCGTCTTAACCACACCAGTTCCTGCCCTGGTTCTGGCAGAGCAGGAAAGCAGTATTTCGGGGGACCTCTGGTCTTGCGTTGGGTTGCTCAGTGCGGTCAGAAAGTCATCGCTGGTTGGGCCAGCTCTTCTCTGGCGGTGGAATGCCTTGGTTCGCAGGACATCCTCATGTTGTTCGGTACGAGATAACAGCTCAGGTTAGAGCTTCAGAGGCGGGAAGTTAATGGGTTATATAGCAACGGAAAGCTGTAAAAAGGTGCCAGTGTTCAGAGAAAGATACAAAAATTATTACAAAATATGTCTTCATAGCTGTCTGACTTGGCTTCAGGGTTTTCCTTCTTTTTCCTTGATGTAATTAGTCATTTCACACAACTTCCCCCGATCCGCTCCTTTGATAAACGCCATCCTAAATTATACGCTAATGGAGGGTGAAGTATGCTCTTTTCCCAGTGGCATTTTATCCCTGGTTTATGAAACTGAGGCACAGAGACATTTAGTGAGATCTGCAGATATCCCCGCTCACCCAGCGCGAGATGCAGTGTTAAATACAAAATTTTGGTGTTGTGGCCTAGTGCCTGGTAGTCTGTTACTAACTTACTGTTCTTCCAAAGGAGTGCAAGATCCTTATCGGTCATAAACAATAAAATCCTGAAAACTTGTATTAAATGGCCTGTGCCTTGCAAAGACATGTAAATATTGCTTTTGGTTCTTTCAGAAACGAGTATGCAAGCTGTTAGAAACCATTCCAAATGAGACCGATGCTCGCCTCATTGATTGTGCCATGGAGCTGGATTCTAAACAGAAAATCTCCACTGACTGTGGTCCTTGGGCTGCAAAGACAAAGCAAAATTCAATGGTATGTTTACACTGTCAGCAACATCTATTTTTTACAAGAACATATTTAAAATACGTTTTATAATAAAATTGCAAATAATTGCCCCCCCCCCTTTTTTTTTGATGGCTTTGTATATGTTTTTGTTCATTAGATTTCTGAAAACCATGGAAGCAGAGGTACTGCCCAGCCTTGCCCAAGATGTATTGCTGGAGAATCTGTAAGTATATTAACCTGCTTTCTGTGACATAAAAGATAGACTTGTTCTTAAGTATTAGATCCATAAAACATAAAGTTAATAAAAACCGCAATTACATTTCTCAGGAATAAAGCATGTAAATAAAAGAAAGCAGATTGATTTAGCATTTCTGAGGTACGCCAGCAGAGCGCAAACTAATATGTTTCTAGCAGCAGTTGGAAAATATGGAGACTGTGAACACATTTTTCAAATTCACTCCAAAAAGCAGAGTTTAGAAAGTAACTGAAGCAAACAGTAACATACAACTTCCTCTACCCCGTTTTTATATCTTTCTTGATTTACTGGATCATAATGAAATATTCAGGAATCCCATTCTATCTCCTATTTTTTTTCTTCTAATTAGATACTTCTTTTCCAAAGAGTAGACAGCCTAAAAATATGACACTGTAGACATACCAGAGCTAGTTTTAAACGAGCTAGCTGAAGAACCAACTGGAGTTCTGCACAACTTGACTTTTCTGAAAAACAGTGCAAGTATTTGGACAGCTGAATAAGGCTGACTTCTGAGCTGATTCGGATGGGCTCCTCTTGGCGTCCAAAGCAAGCTGTTTAAAACCTGTATTTTTCTATTTATGTAGGCTGTAGTCGCAGCTACAGTTCGGCACCGTGTCGTATGCCATAACACTGCAGCAGTAACACTGCAGCAGCAGCACTAGAGTCTCCCACTAACAGATGACACTGATCTTAACCACTCTCTTTTTTTCCCCTGTACAGCAGGCCAGATCCCTCAAGAGATAATGGCTGGTAATAGTGAAAGAGGTTATGCTATTCCTTCGTTTCCATTTTTCATGCAAATTGTCTAACCGAAGTTTAGGAAGTTTCTTAAATGTATGGGAGCTACCCTTGACTTTTGTTTGCATCTGCTGCGTCCTTTTGAACCATCGCACAGGATTCCTTAGAGAGCCAAAAAAGAGGAGAGGCCTGGGGGAATGCCATGCATTTCGTCAGAAAGGCTGAATGTTTATAGCAAAATCTTTGATTTGATGGAATTAATGGCAAAGTTGCTGTTGAATGCTATGAGACTGAGGATGCTTTCGTAAGTCAGGAGCTGTGACTGAAAAGACATTTACCATGTCTCCTGTGAAAGAGAACACATCTCCTGCGGGGCCAGGCTGGGGGGGCTGGGGGTGCTCAGCCTGGAGAGGAGGGGGCTGCGGGGAGGCCTGAGTGCGGCCTGGCAGTGCTGACAGGGGCTGCAGGAAGGGGGGGCAAGCTTTTTAGCAAGGCCTGTTGGGACAGGACAGGGAGTGATGGGTTTAAACTACAGAAGAATAGATTTAGACTGGCCATAAGGAAGAAATGTTTTACAGTGAGGGCGGTGAGGCACTGGAAGGGGTTGCCCAGAGAGGCGGTGGAGGCCCCATCCCCAGAACCATCCCAGGCCAGGCTGGACGGGGCTCTGAGCACCCTGGGCTGGTTAAAGCTGTCCCTGGCACTGCAGGGGCTGGGCTGGGGGGGCTCTGAAGGGCCCTGCCCACCCAAAGCATTCTGTGATTCTATGTTAACTTATTTCTTCTCATCTTTAAAAATAGAATAGAAACCAGATCCAGGGCTGAGTTTAGGAATATAGAAACCAGTATGACCATGTACGTGGATTACCAAGTTTGAACTTTCCAGATGTGTTACCGTCTTTGGGGGCATGGAGAATGTCTCAGGGGTTAAAACCCAAAAAAGAAAATAACATTTTGGGATTAAAACCCAAATTGGGACATTAGGAAGTCAGTTTTGTTGTATTCTGGAATTACAGTGACAACACTGGAGTTTGTAAAATTCTTCTGTATCAGTGACCACTTAATTTTGGAAAATTATAACTGCTTTTAAGTAACATGAGTACAAATACTGTAATTCTAAATAATACCATTTCTATGTCAAGTCAGATTAGCTTGATGTTTTTTTCCTATGGCCTAGTAATGAACTTGAGATAAAAAACAGGTAACTTGAGGGGGTAACTTTCACTTCCTCCACAAACATTTATGTATTGAAGTTTGGTTATAATGGATGACTTATTCTCATAGAATCATAGAATCATTTAGGTTGGAAAAGACCTTTAAGATCATCCAGTCCAACCATTAACCTAACACTACCGAGTCCACCACTAAACTAAGTAAGGGTAGAGTAATAATTTTGTGTTTCCTGGCTTGGTGGGCTGGATTATTTTTTAATGAAAGTAAACTCTGAATCATTAAGGTTGGAAGGGACCTCTAAGATCATCAGTCCAACCACCAACCCAACACCCCCATGCCCACTAAACCCTGTCCCAGAGTGCCGCATCTGCACGTTTTTTGAATACAAAAAACTTTCTATTCACTTTCAAATGCTTTTCAGCTACAGCTGTAAGAAACAAGGAAGACAACTTGCTAACTTTACTCAGTGAGAACTGGAATCTCAAAACTAAACATTTTTTCTACTTGACTGTCCTGTGCTTTCAATGTAGAAACTCAAGGTAGTGTTATAAAAATCTGGAGCCCTTGTAGAGCTACTCGCTACACTTCTTGCTAAATGAGCCTCATATTGTTGAGTGGAAATGGAAAACGCTTTGCTCAAAGCAGGGTGATTTTAAGTATGAGTGATTTTAAATATGCTTCTGATTTCCATGATGTACGCCTGTAGTGGAGGAAAAGGTTTACCCGTGTGTGTTGCAAAATGTCAAATATAAATTAAAGGAGTAACATAGAATGTTTGGTAATGGAATAATGAAGTTAGCGTATATATTCAGTTCTCTATTATTTGAGTCGTGGGGCTGGAACAATCTGGGTGAAAGAAAAAGATGACTGCTTTCGCACTGATAGGTTGCTCTTGCAGAGAGGAGGGACTCTCTTTGGCTCCCAGTTCCTGCTAGGAGAGTTTCCTAGGTTGGACATAATGCCACGCAAAGACAGGCCTAGAGCAGCCAGAATTGTGTTCCGGTGTAGCTGAATTCATGTCATGGTGAGCTAACATGACTGCCCTGATAGAAACTGGCTGTGTGAGCGTCCTTGTGTTCACAGCATGATTCGTCTATAACCCCTCTACCTGTGGATGATGAACTGATCATATAGATATGTTAATTGTGTTCTCTCCAGGTGATCGGTTATTTGTCACCAGTGACATAACAGATACAGTTACACTTCAATAAATTTGGTAGGAATTATATTAGTAAACTATTTTTGTTCTTAAAATAATAAAAAGCTTATATTTAGAGTATAATGTCTAGCAAGCCGGTAATAGCTCAGATAACTTTCTTCACAGTTAAAATTTCACTTCAGGGAAATCGGAGACTGTCGCGGTGATTAACATGCATCATAGAAGTCCTTCAGAACAGCCAAAATGAACAGAAGGGAGGAGCCTACAGACAGCAAGATAAAGAATGTAATGCTTTTCATAATCGATAGTAATGTTAGAATCCTGTTAGAAGCTTTATTCTACTGATGGTAGGGAAATTCAAATAAATTAAAACATCCAAACTGGAACAAGTCAGACACAAAGCATATTGGGCTGAGACAATTTTTCATTGTTGTGGGTGGTCTTACCAGGATTGTATTTTGCATCAAGAAATCCTAATATTTATGGAGCTAATCAGCCATGTGAGGAACTTCACTAACATCAGCTTTCCTCAACACCTTTATTTCTGTGTTACTACCATAAGTGCTGTGAACTTCAACATGTATTTAAAGGCATTATCACTGTTAAGTTTGCTCTCTTAACTTTTAGACCTCTTTTTCTACATTTAATGATAACGACATGTTTCAGAAGGAATAAGAAGGGTATTAAACCACAATTTGAGAAAAGTACTGCTTTAGTTGCACTTTTTGTGAGCTTTCTTTGGACTAATGTGTTACTATTTAGGCAGGGACTTGGAAGAAGAGGAAGAAGTGGTGTTAACTAGAAGGAAACTAGGTAGGATTTCAGGGCAGGGAGGACACCACCGTTGTTCTTGAGATTTCGCTGTGACCTGGTAACAGAGATAACACTTCTTTTGTTCTAAAAGTATTGCTGTGAATACCTTCTTTAAACAAATACAACGTGATATAAACAAATGCAGACTAGAGTTTAAAATATAAGTTGCCAACTAGAAAGTAAATTTCTGTTCTATCCTCAAAATCTTTAAACATGTAATGGTTACATAGAATAAGGTATCTGGTGTTACAGGTACAAGTATGATGGTAAAATTGTCTGTATTCTGTATGAGTATATTTTAACTTCATGTGCTATACAAGTATCAAAACTCAGTCATGCTGCTTATACAGTTTACACTGAACATTCCCTTTGCTGTCCAGACTTCTTAGTTGTCCCCTAGGCCTTCAGGAAAAAAAGGGAACATTCATGATGCAGTTAGAGGAACTGTCGGTTTCTTTTAAAGTTAAGTTTGAAAAAAATATACTGAGGAAAAGGCTTCAGTTTTTGATGAGATAATTTTTAGTGACATGAAATTTTGTCATTTCAGGGACACTTCAACCATATCCTGGGCCTCTAGAAATTAAGAGACAGCAGATCAGCAACGCAGCGTTTCTTTTTAAATTCTAAAGATGCACCTGTGAACCCTGTACAGCTGGATATCTGTACATTCACTCACGGCGTGGATTTGCGTGTGGGATTCAGCATATCACACTTTGCTGTATGTGTTACTCTCTCAGTGCACAAGTATGGACATCATTGGTTTTACACTTGAAAAAATGCTTCTGCTTTTAAGGTAGCTTGGTATATGGTAAAAAAAAAAAGAAAGCAAGCTGATTTAACATTTTAGAGTAGTTAAGTTGATCTGGCCCAGTCGTCGCCTTGTTGATACAAGAGATTTTCCTGTCTCTCTTGGGCACTTTCTCCGATATTTTTGGAAAGCAGTCCTTGCTTGTACGTGGGTACAGGGCCTGCAGTTTTATAAATAAAGGCAGAAATGGGAGGACAGAAATGTCTTCATTTTTAGATGGCTATTGAGCTGTGAAGGCCAGTAAAAATCCTATTGAAACTTATGCTTATATCCAAAATATGCATCCAGTTCAGGTATCTTACGTACTAAACTTCTAGTTTGTTTATAACAAGCAGAGTTTGTGAATGTGGCAGGTAAATATCTAACAGAAAAAGCAGTATTATTTGAACAACCCTTGTAAAGGGAAGATGAATAGTAATTCAGCTCTGTGGAGTTCTCACAAAGTTAAGATACCATCTGGCACTCCCTGACTGTCTTTCCGGTTATTGTGATACTAGAACAAATCTGTTCAAAAAGTCTTAAACTTGTCATCCAACGTGATTTTATTGGCTTGTCACAAATAATTTCATCTACATTTTGCCAGTATAAGGGACTATATAATTTTTAAAGACATTCAGATTTTTAGACTCCAGGATAGCCCCGAGCTGTGCTGTTTGGGTGTGACGCTGCAGTGGCTGCTCTGGCTTAGGCAGAAGGGTCCTGCGAGCTCAGAACTGAGTGGCAGTACGTTAACCCTCCGCATTGGAGGGACATTGCTGCGACCTGCCAAAGCTCACGAAGAAAGCAGTCCTCTCCACTGCCTGGAGAACTGCTGAGCTATAGCTGTGCCCTGCTGCCGCGCTGCTTGCGGGCAGAGTTCAACCCGAAATGTATGGCAGGCGTGACAGCATTTGGCCTCTCTTGTTCGAGAGCAGCCAGTAGCCAGTTCAGATTAAAACGGTAGCTCCAAAGTTGCAAAAATCTAGTGACAGGCTTTTAAAGGTTGGTTTCCCAGTGGGGTTTATCAGGCCACAAAATCCTTAGACAAAGGCTTTTCAGAGTCCTAGAGTGCTTCCCATACTCTTGTGTGGAGTTGTAGCTAGAGATATCTGTATATTTAAGAAGAATATCATAGACATACCGGATTCAATTAAGTAATAGGTAAGGAAATAAGTCTATAAAGCAGAGCTGCAGTGAACTGGCATACAGACTGCTTGGTTAGGAAAGAATAAGTTTCCTCCAAGCCAATGTAAATTTTAGTTACATGGAAAATAAATATTTTCAAAGTGCAAAATTTTCCAGACGCTTCAAAATTTCCTTCAATCACAAGAACAGTACAAGCCATTAAAAGATCAAATCTCCAAGAGACAACAGTGGGTTTAGAAATTGTATTGTCCCTGTTACTTGGAAGATCTGAAACTCTTCTTGAATCCTCCTGCTCCTGATACAGGGTGATGTAAGCAATAGTATCTGTCCAGGCTGGGGAGGAACATATCCCCACTTGGAACGGTAGTGTGATGAGCAAATTCCCGTACACTGATACCACAGTTTATCGGCTAGTGCAAAGTAATAATACAGAACGTTTTCTAAACACTGAAATGACATATTTGTTACCAAGAGAACTAGATCGTATTTTGCAGGCAGTTCATTTTTACAGCATTTTCCAAGCCTTGTTTTTTTAAAAATCCTGGTAATAATAGCAGCCAAAAAAACCCCCGCAATGCTAAGCATCAGTTCCTGTGCTGTAGAAGTTGAAATGGCTGCTTGAAGGTAAAAAGCATCTGAAAGTTTCGCTACTGCCAAATGACTCAAACCTGTTATGTTTCAGGAAGTAAAATGTATGACAAGTAATGATTAGTAGAACAGTCTACAGTCAAAATTTAGAGTATCCAAAGAACAGAATATCAAAAGTAGACTGGGACTCCACGATGGTACAGTTTTCTGCTGCAGTGTATTAGAGCAGAGAAGTATGCCGTCATGTTCAAAATGCGGGGGATATGTCTGTGGATTATCAAATGCAAAGGGTGCTTTTCATTTAAGTAACTCAAATTTTATCATGCTAAGAATTCACAGATACCAGTGCACATAATACTTCTGTTTGCTTTAAACTGAACTGTATTTTAATCTGGTATGGAATATGGGAAAAACGGGAACCACCTGGTTTTCCTTACGGTCCTCATAGATTTTGTGCCATGTTCTTTTTAATTCTTCTCCTTTCAGAGTAACCATTACTTTTTGTAAAATCTGACCGTACATAAATCACAGGGCCGGTCATAGTTCGTGGCTGCATTACAGAGGCTGATGAAGTCATACTAGTGTTCGATTTTAATGTGATTTTTTCCTATCAGTCTTCCCACTGTTACTGTGCACTCTGCAGGTATTTCATTACACTGCCCACCCTGACTCTCAAGACTCCTTGGAGATTACAGCATCTGTACGGCTGAACAAAACAGGAGAACTTTATCCTAATTTTCACTCTGTAGCCTGCAGTATGAACACGGGCCTGTTGTGCTCTCTTTACACTGTTAGAAAGGCAATGCTGCAGCTCACATCAAGTCCCAGGGAGCAGTGGTTGTGTTACTCACGTGTACGTGTTGAACACCTCGGCGCTGCGCTATAGAAACGAAACGCCTGAAACGCGCACAAGGAGGGTTCTCTTTGTTTGTTGTTAGCTGTAGCCTTTGGCCTTCTCCAGGAACACAACATAGGATATGTCAGATCAATTCTATAATAATATTTGAATAAAAACCCTCTCCGTTCCCCTGCCAATTTAATCTGGTTTGAGAATGAACTCCAGAAAGGGGTTAATCATAGGTTAGCTATAGCAGGTGAACTCCCCTCACTTTCAGCCTATCCCAGTTACCACTTCCATGTCGTTTCACTGTTGTCAATAAAATACATTAGAATAGAAAAGGAATGAAAAACACTTGGCAGTTACCATCTCTGCTGCATCATAATGCAATTTGTAATGAAAGAGTATTTAAAAAAAAAAAAAGATTTTGATACAGAAATGCAATGCCTTTCTTCCTCAGCAAAGATTTCTACGACAACCCGCCTGTATCTTTCTATTCCTTCAGAGTTGATCAGTATTTTAATTTTTGCATCCCAACGTTTCGGCGTGCAGGATAATCTTCCCCAGTTATTTAACTGCAAAAGCACGGGGCTGGGTCAAATGGGAACACCTGGTTCGGTGTCTGGCATGCTCTAGTGGCGAGTAGCAGGGGGACGCCTGGGAAGAGTCCCAGAGGCAGGACACGTATCAAATGAAAGACTTTTTACAAACACAAACCCAGTATTTTATATCAGGTTTTGTTGTGGGCATCCTTTCTTGCCTCGTAGCTGAGGCCTGAACATCAAATATCGCAGAAATTATGAAAACGTCAATAGTTTCCAACAGTATTTTCTTCTTTGCTATTGTGTTGATATAAAAAAAAAATGTATTGGCTATCAGGAGAATGTTAAACTTGACTTTGCTCTTTTTATTAAGCATTGGTGTCTTCAATATTTAAGCAGCAGTTCCTGCATGCCTGGAATTCAAGTCAATACTTCATTTGCGCAGCGTAAGGACGCTCTTCCTAGTATTTGTTAAAACCAGCAGCTCCCTCCTTTCTGTTTTGCTTGAGTTGGCTTAAAATATAAAAAAAAACACGAAGGAGCCTTTGGGAGGTGCATTCTGAGGCAGAAGGGTAATTGCGCTGTCCCTTTTTATTAGCACTCTGCATTCTTCCTTGTGGCAGGAGGCCGTAAGTCCCGGCAAAACCTGGAAGTCCTAACAAAAACTTGAACAGGTTTTCACTTGCGTTTCTGGGACAGCTACTGCCGCTAACTGAAGTGTTGCGGAGAGGTGTGCATTTCACTTACATTGCGTGTAAAGTATCCCAAAGCGAAGCCGCTGCGCCCACCTGCCGCGGTCCTCGCCCAAGCGATCTGAAGTGTTAATTAACCGCCCTCCCCAGCTGACCAGAAACGTGTAGCTGTCGAGGAGCAGCATCCTTTCCGATTTTTTCACAAACAAGAACGCATACGCGTCTGGGTACAAAGCGGATCTTTCGGCTGGGAAGTGATTCCTTACTCCGTGCTTTCTAATGGGCTACGGCATGCATTCATAAATCAGCCGGTACGAAAACAAATTCTAGTTGAATATATTGAAGGTTTATAATCGTGGTATTTTTTTAAATGGATGTACTGTGTTTGTCATTTGTTTCAGGATTTGTCAGTCAGAATCATAAAGCTGTTGTAATCGGTGCAGAGATGAATGCCGCACAGGTTGGGACAGGTGAATATTTCTTTAAAGCAGATTTGTGTCAAATCTGCGGTAGAACCACAAAATTATTTTTGTAAGACTTTTCTTCGCCTTGTATAACTATGAAATTTTGTTTTATCGGTAAAAATCATACACACTCTTTGTATTTCCTAACACTGTGGTTTGTACACAAAATAACCGGAGTGATGCTTTATTTACATGTATATAGTGAAAGAGGCGTTTGGTCGGGTTTTAACTCAGGTTAAAATGATACAATCTTATATTTTTAACTTTGTATTTTGTACTTTGTTACTTGAGAAAGCAGAAGCATTAAACACCACTTTGGCTACAGGAGGCATCGGACTGCTTTTGTTGCTCCGTTAGTAATTGAATTGCGTTCCGCCGGCGCTGCGGTGTGAGGGTAAATGAGACTTTGTGGTCTGTGCCCTGTGCAACTTCGTTTGGGCGGCGTGGCCCACACCGTGTTGCCCCCTCCCGGGCCAGATGTACGGACGATACGCAGAATCAATATTTCGGAACGGTAATTCCTTTACAGGGTTGGTTTAACAGAGTTCAACATTAATAGTTTTCAACTGATCCCTCTCCACCTGTGTCTCCCGATTCTGTTTTTAGTTGGAACACCTGGGGGTCAGGCTGAAGTTCCTGTGGATGCCGGTCGAAATGCAGGTGCTGGATGCCTTCCTGAATCTAAACTGTGATCTCCTTAGCCTGTGATGTACTCGGATTATCCTTTTGCTTCATAGCAGGGTGCTTTCGAAGCAAACCCCCTGAGCGCTGCCGCGCGCCACTGCAGCCGGCCGCGCCGTTTCGCTGCAGGCGAAGTGGCTTCTTCCAGACCGAGTCCGCGTCGGGGTCTCCCCGCGGGCGTCCGAGCCGAGGGCTGCGCCTTCGGGGCAGCTTCTGCTCCGCGCTCCAAAGGGCGTGCGGCGCGGGCCGGGGGCCTCAGCGGCAGCCTGCCCACCTTATGCGTCCTGTTGCTCGCGTCGGCGTGGTCGTTGGCCTCTTCCCATCCCGACAGAGAGTCCCTTGCCTCGTGCCGCCGAGGCGGCCATCCGCATGCCTTCCCGAGGAGCTGCCAGTCTGACGCGGGTGTTGGACCACGTGCAGGCTGCACGCTGCCCATTAGAGCCCTTCCCTTAGCTTGCCGTTCCTGCAAAAATCTTCCAAAAAATAAAATGAGACTTGTTGGAGAAATAAGTACACGTTAACTTAATTGATTGCATTTATTCCTTTCTGGAGAAAACGGCTGTTGGGGTTCAGCCCCAGCTCAGCACCACGCGGCCATCGCTCACTGCCCCTGCCCCCATGGGATGGGGGAGAGAATCGGAGGGGTGAGAGTGAGAAACACTCCTGGGCTGACATAAGAACAGTTTAATAATTGAAATAAAGTAAAATAGTAATGATAATAGTAACAATATAATAATAATAATAGCAATATCCAAAGCAGGTGATGCCCAATGCAGTTGCTCCCCACCCGCCGAGCGATGCCCAGCCAGTTCCCAGCAGCGATCGCTGCTCCCCGGCCAACCCCCCCAGTTTCTATACTGCCCATGACGCCGGATGGTATGGAATGGCCCTTGGGGCAGTTGGGGTCAGCTCTCCTGGCTGTGCCCCCTCCCAGCTCCTTGTGCCCCTGGCAGAGCAGGGGAAGCTGGAAAGTCCTTGCCTGGCATAAGCAGCGCTGAGCAACAACTAAACCATCAGCGTGTGATCAGCGTTATTCTCCTCCTAAATCCAAACCACAGCACTGTGCCTGCTCCTGGGAAGAAAATTAACTCTATCCCAACCCAAACCAGGACAGCGGGTTTTAACCATCTGCCTTGGAAAAGTCGAACCTCAGCCACACGGTACAGGCTGACAGTCCTGGAAAAGGAAGAGCTGGCCTCAGGAACGGCAATACCCGAACCGAGGGGAGGGGGGGACAAAGGCGTAATTTTTTGCCACCTACTCTTGCGTGTATGGAGGGTGAAGTAACTGTCTGGTGATAGACGAACGGGATTTTGGCCGGATAGCGGGCGTACATTCTGTATGAAGATAAGCAGCTGAAGCACGAGGCGAGACTTAATCCCGGTTTGATGTGCGAAGTAGCAAGAAGCACAAGAGCGCATGTGAGTGGGGTAGAATAAATGTAATATTGATGAAAAAATATATGAGCTATGTTCTGTAAAATTTTTGTGCTAGGTTTAGTTGCTTTAGACTACAGTACTAGCGTTCGCTTAACTATTCATTTGATGATAATTACACGTCAACTTCTCATCTTGGCCACCAAAAAAAAGACAGAAAAACAAAATTTGGAATTTAGTATGTGGGGTTTAAAGCAGTCGGTATATGACTAGCCACGAAGACAAGAAATTTACACTTGTGCAACATAATATGTTGAAAAGAATATCTTTAAAATGAATGGTGTTTATGCCTAAATTAGTTGGGAAAACTGTATGCATATTAAAACTTCAGCATCTCTCCTGAGAACACCGTACGGTGGTTCCTGAGAACATAACGTGATACCCTGTATTAGCAGATTAATATTCACACGGTAGTAATGTTATTTTTTGCCTCGATTACTGGCAGTAAATTAAGAGTTAGCACCTTGACATATTATCACAGTTCCATGCAGGATAACTGCATATAAACACTGCGTATGCGAAACTGTATGTGCTGCTCTGAGAAGCACAGAGACCTTGTGCTGGGGAGACAGACAGTTGCCTAAAACAAGTGTTACTGAAAAATAAACTGCACAGGTGTAGTGGGAAACGTCCCGCAGCGCCAAGGCTCATCTGTTGCTGTGTCTTCCTGAGCTCTTCCCAACTTTCTCAAGCGAGCAAGAAAAACATTGGCCATCTTGTTTTCTTTTTAAACAGACACAAAAGGGAAAAAAAAAAAAAAATCCCGGGAAGATGAAATGGGCATTAATTGATCTGCACCTCATCCGCTATCAAATGATACGTCCCCAGCAACGTTACAGACCCCACTCGCCATCCACGCCAACGGCTGCGCGAGGCCCCTAAACCGCGCCGCGGGGCTTGCGCGTGGTGTGTTTGCTCTTTGCCGGCACGGGTGGGGTTTGGTCAAACGATGGCTTTCGGAAACCCGAACAGCAACTTGTGCAGCTGCCCGGGTTTCGGCTGGGATGGAGTTAATTTTCTTCCCAGGAGCAGGCACAGTGCTGTGGTTTGGATTTAGGAGGAGAATAACGCTGATAACACGCTGATGGTTTAGTTGTTGCTCAGCGCTGCTTATGCCAGGCAAGGACTTTCCAGCTTCCCCTGCTCTGCCAGGGGCACAAGGAGCTGGGAGGGGGCACAGCCAGGAGAGCTGACCCCAACTGCCCCAAGGGCCATTCCATCCCATACGGCGTCATGGGCAGTATAGAAACTGGGGGGGTTGGCCAGGGAGCAGCGATCGCTGCTGGGAACTGGCTGGGCATCGGTCGGCGGGTGGGGAGCAACTGCATTGGGCATCACCTGCTTTGGATATTGTTATTGTTATTATCATTATTGTATTGTTACTATTATCATTACTATTTTACTTTATTTCGACTATTAAACCGTTCTTATGTCAGCCCAGGAGTGTTTCTCACTCTCACCCCTCCGACTCTCTCCCCCATCCCACGGGGCAGGGCAGTGAGCGATGGCCGCGTGGTGCTGAGCTGCTGGGGCTGAGCCCCGCCAGCGGCGTTCGGCTGCCTCCTGGGGCACGGCCCCTGCCAACGTGAACGCGCTCGTGTTCAATACGCGGCGGCTCTGAGCACCGGCTATATATTGCATTCCCTTCTGAAATCCCTACTGTTCCATGCCGATTGCTTCCTAGAATCAGGTGTAGTGGTGTTTGTGTACGGTTATAGTGTTGTTACTGAAACAATCTAGAAATCACTGCATGATATTTGCTTGCAACACAGGGTGTCATTCATGAGTTATACATAAATGGCAGCTTTACATATTTAAAAGGAACATGGACTGCTTCATATCTGAAGTATGTTTCCCAGGAGGTAACACCGCCATTTGATCTATTTTTGATTAAAATGTAAAAATTAAAAATTAAATCAAATGGTAGTATAATTCCTTTGGGAAAACATACTTCAGTTATGAAGTATTCCCCATAGTAACCTTGAGAATCTTACAGCTGTATTGTCTCATCCGTAGGTGGTCTTTTTATGTCTCACATAATTAAAATGAATTGCTGTTAGAGAGCCCGTACTACTGCATACAGATTTATGAACCTTGAGGCACCTCCATTCACAGACAAACAGCGATATCAAAAGCTAACTGTGCAGCTACGCCGCGTCAAGGCAGGTACTGGTAAGCGAGATGTTTACTGGGCAGCGTTACTCAGCTCTGCCTCGAAAGGGCACACAAGGAGCGTACTGGAAAACGCTGGCGCGTTCCCCGTGAAGAATGGTGGCTACGGAGAGGGCGCATACGGTGCAACCGCATTATGCTACGTGCTGGGGTAGAACACGGCAGCTGAAATATTCAAAGCACTTTTTATATACTAAGGAATGGCTAATATGTCACCAGCAAAAGATTGTGAAATTGGATTTACTGGGAAAATGCGCTCTGCAAAATCTAATGCCACTTGTTTATGGCAAGCTGCTTTATCAGACTGACTCAGAATATGGGAATGTATATTTGATAAGATTAGAGAATAGCGGGGATCAGAAAAAAAAATGGGACTATAGAATTTGCATTCACATTTTCACAGATCTGAAGGACAGAAATGTCATTTAATTTTTTGTTTGGTTTTGACTCTCTTAGTCCTGTTAATGCTGTCCATAACGACGACTTGTGACTGGGCATTCTGTTCGGGCTGTAATTAAAAGTTCCTTAATGTACATTTCAGTAAAAAAAAAAAAGAGGTGGAAGTGAAACGCTCAGATTTAATGCTTAAATAGAGAGAAGAAAAAAATTCTAACAATGAAAATGTAAAGTCTAAGAGCTCCATAGTGCCTTGTGGAAACATTTTGTAATAAGCAGCAGGAGTGTTCAAATTTCAATGTAATACTTAAAAGAAAATGTCTCTGATCTTTGAATTTTTTCATAGAGGGGAGTTTTTAATGTATAATCAGACTAAAATCCCCCTGTAATTGCACAGTGAGAGGCCTGTGAAGTTTCAGGAAGGCTGCAGATGGAATACAGACCTACAGAAGCAGGAAGATTTTTCCTAATCTCCGCAGCCAGCAACGCGGAATCAGCCGGAGGTTTCCCCACGCGCGCGTTCAGCTCGGGCTCTGGCTCCGCCGGCTGTGTTGCCACCTAGTGATGGCCAGCAATGGCTCCAAGTAGGCACGGCGGTTAAATATTAAGAGCGATTCCAGTGAAATCGCCTGGCTCAGAACATTAAGGCACGGTTAAGCAGGCGCTTCGCGGTGTACTTTCTCCCCCTTTCAAATCGTTCAAGCTGGCGGGGCTCAGCCCCAGCCCCAGCTCAGCACCACGCAGCCGCTCACTGCCCTGCCCCATGGGATGGGGGAGAGAATCGGAGGGGTGAGAGTGAGAAACACTCCTGGGCTGACATAAGAACAGTTTAATAGTTGAAATAAAGTAAAATAGTAATGATAATAGTAACAATATAATAATACTAGTAATAATAATATCCAAAGCAAGTGCTGCCCAATGCCATTGCTCCCCACCCGCCGACCGATGCCCAGCCAGTTCCCAGCAGCGATCGCTGCTCCCCGGCCAACCCCCCCAGTTTCTATACTGCCCATGACGCCGGATGGGATGGAATGGCCCTTGGGGCAGTTGGGGTCAGCTCTCCTGGCTGTGCCCCCTCCCAGCTCCTTGTGCCCCTGGCAGAGCAGGGGAAGCTGGAAAGCCCTTGCCTGGCATAAGCAGCGCTGAGCAACAACTAAACCATCAGCGTGTTATCAGCGTTATTCTCCTCCTAAATCCAAACCACAGCACTGTGCCTGCTCCTGGGAAGAACATTAACTCTATCCCAGCCCAAACCAGGACAAAGCTCTGCAAGCCTGTCTGTGCTGGAGAACCCCTCCGGCTCCGTGTGAAAGTGTCATCCCCCCCAGACTGAAGCCGTGCTCTTCACATTGACCCCTGAATTGCATTACCAGAAGCATCCACACGCCGAGCGGCGAAAGCTTTGCGCTGCGTGGAATCCCTCTTGCATCCTTGCACTTCGCCAGAAGTTTCCACCTCTGCTGCTGCAGCAGCGAAGCAAACTGGAAACGCGCGGCGTGGTCCCACGCGTCCTCGGGTGCACGGGGAAAAGCCGTCTGCTGTGCAGCCACGTCTGCAGGAGCACGGCGCCGTGCCCCCCGCCGCCCCAGAGCTGCCCCTTGGCCAAGCGCAAATGAAGGGGAGGAGGAAGAAAATGTCTGTGTGATCTTCCATAGTTCCAAAACAAAATAGCGCTCAGAGCCGCTCTGCGGGACAGCGGCAAATAAAAACCTACGGAAATAAGGAAATGGATGGAAAGTTTGAGCGAACTCAAAGCAGAAGAATTAAAACTGCAGGGCTGGCTTTTGGATTTCTGCATCTACGAAGGACAGGACGCCAGTTGGGTGAGAAAGTGGAACCCTCTCAACTGAAACCATTAAAAACAGATCACCCAAAATGCTGGCAAGACCTTGATTCTGCAAGTTACCTCCCAAGCGTGAGATTTCTGTCCACCCGGTTGCTTGGCTGAACCCGCGTTGTTACGAATTCAGCCTTAATTAACAAAGAGATGTCAACACCATCTCTCCCTCCCTCACTAGCGTCCTAAGCCGGGCTTGTCCGTGCCCCGGGCAAAAAACAAGACGCGAGTTCAGCGGAATGTGGGTATTACCTTACATTTCACAACGCTGATGGCGGCAGCCTCCCTGCAAGGCGGGGCACTGCTAAAATCCTTCGTGTGCCTCCCAGCTCGCACCAAAAGGCTCCCTCTGCCTTCCGACACCTCCCCGAGCATTGGCCTCCGTCCCCCCACCCTCATCTTCAGCAAGGAGAGGACTCAGGGATCCAGCCCAAATTCCTCAGCGCTCGCTGCACCCAGGGCTGCCTCCAGCACCCTGCCGAATGCTGCTTGCTTCAAGTCTTGAGCAAAGGTATTTTTTTATCAACGCAATAAGAAGCCTTTACATAAAAGGAAGTTTTCCGGACTCCACACCTCTGTCTGCAGAACGCCCAGGGAGTGAAAGGTGTCCTGAGTCCATGATTCAGTAGCTCGCAAAGGAAAGAGTCTATGAAGCTTTAAAACATTTACTTCTGAGCAAAGGCCAAGAAGGAGAAGAATTCAGAAGAGTAATTTTACAAGGCGTTTGTAAGAAAAGGGAAATAGCTATTTTGAGCTATTGAGTAAAGAGATGCTGTTTCATTGAAGATCAGATAATTTAGAATAGTAAACGATATTCTGAATTTTCTGTCTACTCTAATTGCCAGGGTGACATCCATTTGGCAACTTTGCTGACGATCATGTTGAAGCCATTCCAATCCTGTGCAAAGTTGAGTCACAAAATCCTGCTTTTCATAGACTAACACTTGCTCAGTCTTTCTTTTACGTGCAACAAATCACTTTCCCGGATCAGAGGCTGTGACAGTTAGTTTAGAAAAGGGGCTAACAGTTTCCTTCCCCCATTTCTTGACAAAAATCTTGCTATATATGTTGAAAACCAGTTGGGTAGTTCGGTTTTAGTGCTGGCCATATGACAAAGAATTTGGGGTTCTTATTTTTACTGCTTTGGGCACAGCTGCTGTGGGTATGCTCCTGGAATAGCCTGTGGGTTGAGGACCTGATTTACTTGGGTGGATCCTTCGGAACCCTTGCTGCCCGCTGAGGACCACGCACGCACAGGACACAGGTGTGATGGAAAAACCTCCTTGGTGTTGTAGGGGTGGGAAAACTACTGCGCCTGGGAACGGGCAGCTGGCTTTAAATAAAACTCCCATGTGTGAGAGATGCTTGTTTCAAAATGAGCAAAACAATGAGTACATATTAATTAGAACCATAGAATCATAG
The DNA here is from genome assembly GCF_030463565.1 of Pelecanus crispus. Classification (NCBI taxonomy): domain Eukaryota; kingdom Metazoa; phylum Chordata; class Aves; order Pelecaniformes; family Pelecanidae; genus Pelecanus; species Pelecanus crispus. Next base: position 1,965,672 of record NC_134652.1, read on the forward strand.
AATCGTTTAGGTTGGAAAAGACCTTTAAGATCATCCAGTCCAACCATTAACCTAACATTACCAAGTCCACCACTAAACCAATTCAGGGGAGAGTAGCAAGTTCATGTTTCCTGTCTTGGTGGCTGGATCATTTATAATGAAAGTAAAAACTGGGAATCATTAAGGTTGGAAAGGCCCTCTAAGATCATCAGCCCAACCATCAACCCAACACCCCCATGCCCACTAAACCATGTCCCCAAGTGCCACCTCTGCCCGTTTTTTGAACACTTCCAGGGATTGGGACTCCCCCACCTCTCTGGGCAGCCTGTTCCAATGCTTGACCACCCTTTCCATGAAGAAATTTTTCCTAATATCCAATCTAAATTAATAGCAATCATTCAGGGCACTGCCACAAACATGGTACTAGAGTAGAAAGGGGTCGATATTTTCCATGGGTTTATGCTGAAAATCACTAGCGAATGGCTGGGTTTGCCACCACTGAGCTGGCAGTAACTCAGGCGTACCGCATGTCTAAACACGAAGGGAAAGCCAAACAGCAGAAATCCTGTGGAACTGCAGAATAACTAGGTCCGAGCAAAATGATCTGTTTGGAGTTCACCTCTTGGTGCAATTTGGACAGACGCAAACGCAGAGTTTAGTTGAACTTTCCTGTAGAATCACAGCGGCAGGTAAAGCAAGCTCTGTGGCTTCGCAGGTTTGAGGAGCAGATGATTCAACAGCGGTATGAATAAATAATGAAAGGAACCGAGATTATAAATTGTACTTCCTTATTTGAAAGGACTTGTCTCCTGGTTCGTGATTATAAATGCGTTACAAACTTCGGGTCATTTACAAAATAATAGAACACTTTAAGATTACCCTTAGCTTTATGTAAATGTAATTTTAATATTCTATCTTCATTAATTAGCTAATCTTGGGAGCAAATAAACTACTGACACAATTCTGTAGCTATTTTGCCAGCGGGATTTCCTTTGAAGTCGGTGGCGGTTGTAAGAGGAAGCGGGTGACAGGACCGAGCCGCACCATCACTTTGAGGAGAAACTGAGACAGCAGCTGAAAATCCAGACTTCGCACCCGCGCAGAGCTGCGTCCCGTGTTCGTTAGCGCAAGAAAATAGGTGGCATTTGATCCCTGCTGCTCGGCTGCTGGGCTCCTGTTCCAGGAGCACGGGAGGGCTTTGCTTGCAGCTCCATGCAGCGCGGCGGTCGCCCCGCTGCTCCCGGTGCGGCGCGCAGCCCCGAAGGCAGACCCTGCGGGGTTCCGAGGTGTCCTGGTTTGGGCTGGGATAGAGTTAATTTTCTTCCCAGGAGCAGGCACAGTGCTGTGGTTTGGATTTAGGAGGAGAATAACGCTGATAACACGCTGATGGTTTAGTTGTTGCTCAGCGCTGCTTATGCCAGGCAAGGACTTTCCAGCTTCCCCTGCTCTGCCAGGGGCACAAGGAGCTGGGAGGGGGCACAGCCAGGAGAGCTGACCCCAACTGCCCCAAGGGCCATTCCATCCCATACGGCGTCATGGGCAGTATAGAAACTGGGGGGGTTGGCCGGGGAGCAGCGATCGCTGCTGGGAACTGGCTGGGCATCGGTCGGCGGGTGGGGAGCAACTGCATTGGGCAGCACTTGCTTTGGATATTATTATTATTATTATCATTATTATATTGTTGTTATTATCATTACTATTTTACTTTATTTCAATTATTAGACTGTTGTTATGTCAGCCCAGGAGTGTTTCTCACTCTCACTCCTCCGATTCTCTCCCCCATCCCCTCGGGGCAGGGCAGTGAGCGATGGCCGCGTGGTGCTGAGCTGGGGCTGGGGCTGAACCCCGACACGAGGGCTGGCTGCCTGCCTGGCGCCTGGCATCCCTCCATATACTGTGTTTTGGTGGTTAATTTGGGCAGCTGGGTCTAGGCACGACTGCGCTCCGTGCCGCGACGTACCCCAGGTGAACGTAACCCACAGCCCAGACCCGTGACCGCCGGGGCAGCCTGTGCAGGCTCCCACTCACAGCCCGGCTCGGCTTCCCCTTCCCGATCCTATGTTAATAGAGGCAAATTAGCCCTGGATGTTTTCCACCTTATTTTGAATTTTACCCAGCTATATGCATATAAATGCTTATATTAAAAGGAATTCATGAATAACTCATACTTAGTTTCTTTAGTGTAAAAAGAGCAAAATCAGTACATCAGATAGAAAGAGTAGAGTTCAAAATTACCATCTACAGCCCAATCAGCAGTAGGTCTGCTAATACTCCCCTTAGAGCTCATCAGCTGAGACAACAGATTTCAAAGTACGAATTCTGGCATTGCACAACCCCAGGGCTATTCATTACATTATACAGTTTCCCGTCTGTTTCATGAAAGGTAGAGATGTATATTACAGTAGTTTGCAGGCTATAATTTTCATTAATAATCTGATCCATGTCTTTAGATTATTTTAGTAATTACTTCACATAAAAAAGACTACTGAGTATGATTACAAATATGTCTTTGTTTTGATTGTCTGCTTTTGTGGTGAATACCAGATGTCTGAAGTTCTTGACTTTGTTTAAAAATATAAATGATGTTCGCTGCGGTTTCCAAATGCCTCGCTCTGACCCCAGGAGTATACAACTTAATAATACAACACTCTAATAAACTAATCTGCAAACTGTTCAAAGTTCAGAAATTAAACCTTATTTGCATACAAAAAATACATCAAAAGAACATTAAGGGCCAAATTCTGTTCTTTTGAAGATCTGCGTGCACGACTTGCAAATTACCGCTGCTTTCCGTGCGGCGAGAGGAGCCGGCAGGACCCGCGGCTCTGCCCTCGGCCTCCGGCTGCCGGGGCCGGCCGGGCTTGGCAGGGTCTCCCCGGAGCAAACCTGCACCCAGCGCCAGGCGCCTGCGCCGCTTCACCTTCCCTCGCTCCCGTTTTCCATCCCGAGACAAACGATTTGAGCGTTCCTACTCGGGAAAAACAACGTGCGACTGCAGTAAGAAAATAGCGTTATAGACGGAATATAGCGTGAGCGACCACAGGGCTGGCCAAGAGCTGCTCTACTACGCAACGGGATGGCACTACCATGCAACTCAACTCCTAGTAGCCTACATCGCGTAAGGGAGCAGACGGCTGCCGGCCAAGAGCTGCTCTACTACACAATGGGTTGGCACTACCACGCAACTCAACTCCTAGTAGCCTACATTGCATAAGGGAGCAAACGGCTGCCAGCCAAGAGCTGCTCTACTACACAGCCTGGTAGCCTACGTAGCGTAAGGGAGCAGCCAGCTGCCGGCCAAGAGCTGCTCTACTACACAGCGGGTTGGCACTACCACGCAACTCAACTCCTGGTAGCCTACGTAGCGTAAGGGAGCAGTCAGCTGCTGGCAGGTCGCACCGCCCTTCTCCCCAGCTGCTGCAGAGCCGCTGGCATTGCCGGGCTGTTGTTCTCCTGGCAATGGTCTGGCTGGAGACGAACGGAGGGTGACTTGCCGGGCAGATGGATGCTCAGGCTGATCTCCCGAGGCGTGGCTGGTGGTACACCGCAAGTAACTCATCATTGCCACCACAGGAAGGAGCTCAAGCACCGCTCCTGGAGCATCGCTCGCTCTGCTCCCTGCTACCTGGGCTCTCCTGTGCACGTACAGCTCTATTTTCTCCACTCTGTTTTAATTCTTCTCCCCAGCACTGCCTGTCTGCAGTTCAAACACTGCCCGTAGCTGAGGGTCCTCGAGGAAGCCGGCGGGTCCTCGGAGCTCTGTCCTCTCCTCACTCCAGCGAGGGGAAGCTATGGGGCCGCACCTCGGGACCGCCGGCGTTTGTCTGTGCCTTGCTTCTGCTGGAAACCAGCCCTGCCTGATGATGGCAAAGCTGCCTACAAGCATCTCACTGTATCTCACTTCCAGGAGCGGGCGATTTGCAATTCTGAAAAGAGTTCAGAGAAGACATTATGTTCTGTTTGATCTAGAGGGGAAGCGCAAAAGTGTGACCTTTGCCGGGTGCTGTCGGCTGCAACAAAAGATAGGCTCAAATATTGATCAGCCCTTCGTAAAATTAGCCAGCGCTCCCGACGCCGGCCTCCTTCCACATCTGGTGAAACGCAGCGTGGCCGGGTCCTTGGCAGGCAGCGCCAGCCCCGGGTCCAACCAGACCTCTGCCACGGGAGAGGGAGCAGAGGACCGGCTGGAGAAGGCGCAGCAGCACTGGTTTGATCTGAAGGAGCCCTCACCCCCGTGCCTCAGCCATAACCATTCGGCCGTGCCAAGAACTCAACCACCCACTCGCCAGCCCCAATATTCAAAGGCAAATGCCCGCATCCCCGGGGCTCCGTGCAAAGGGACCCCCCGCCCTGGCCGGGCAGACCCCCAGTCGGGGGCCAGGTGAGCTGGTGCAGCCTTTTTATCATTGTTCCAAAAACCAGGGTGCCCACCCAAACCCATCCCAGTGCCGGCTCCGGCAGAAGAGCCTTCTCAGAAGCGCAGGGGCCTCGGTGGAAAACCATAGCAGTTAAACCACTTGGGTGGGTAAATTAACAACCTCTGGGTGCTACAAAGGGGTCCCCCTGTGCTTTCTCCTCCCTGTCGCTCACGGTTTCCCATTTTGCCTTCTTCCAGGGGCCTAAACCCTGCGGAGAGGAGCGGGATGGTTTGTTCAGGGCGTTCCCGGCAAGGTGGGCACCAGGCGAGGGGCTCCGCTCCTCCCGGGCAGGGGAGCGGGCACCGGGGCCGAGGCAGCGTCTCCGCTCCTCTGGACCCCTTAAATTCCAGGCTTTGAACCTAAGGGCCAGTGCCACCAGGAAAAGCAGCCCGGAGGAGGAGGGACAGTGCTCCCGGTGCTGTGTCCCGGGGCCATCGCTCCGCTGCAGCCCCCCTAGTTACCCTTTCTTTTTTAAGAGCCGATCTTTCCAAACACAATAAAGCAGGAAGCCAGTGAGGAGGCAGCAAATGCACATAAATTTGATGTCAGTGCATCGTTAGCAGGAACGAATAAATCCCAGGCCAGTGGCACTGCACCCCTCCTGGATACGCAATTATGTGGGGGACGAGAACCTGAAGCAGAAAAACAACCAGAAAGTGGTCCAAGTTGATAATTTATGAATGGAGAGAGCATTTTGTGGGGAAGCTCTCCTGCTTCCCCAGCAGCAAAAGCTCTGTCTTTCCTGGATTTTTCTCTCCACCTGCGTTTCCTCAATTTGATGCTGGCTTCCTCAGCCAGGCAGCAGCAGCAGCCGTGCTGATTACGAGTCGGAAACGACAGCGCGCGTCTATCCTCACCAGGAATTAGGTCCGTCGAGTTTCAACATTTTTTCCGACGAGCTGCGTATAAATATTCAGCAGAACACGCGAGGGAATAAAACCCACAACATTCCCCTCCTGGTGGGTCTGGCGGCAAAGGTGGAGCTGAGCATCGCTGCTCTCCCGCCCGGTAATGAAAGGGTTTCCAGCCGCTCGCGCTAACTCACAGCCAGAGCACTGTCCTCTCACAATTTACGTAATACATTTATATGCAGGTTGCATTCCTTCTCCAGCGCTGATAAGAAATAAATTTAGAAAGTCTACATTATATGCATCACAGGCGGGTCAGGACCACTTGAAAGTACAAATACCTGGGCTTCAAGTGACTGTAACCTGTTAAACCTACGAAGCCACGCAAACCTGGCAACCCACAAAATGCAAGTGCCATGAGGTGCCAAGGGAACGCGGGCGCTCGAAGCGAAAGGGTGACGCTGTGCCGAGGCGGGGGGACGGAGCCCAGCTCGGGCAGGCGCCGCAGTCCCTGTTTGTCGCAGCAGAGCCCCAGGCTCTCGGCACAGCCCGCACCGGTGCAGGGTGCAAATCGACACGCTGGTCTCCGCTCTGCTGGAAAACTTTGGCACGCATTCCTTGCGCTTTTGGACTGCCTGGAAGCGCGAAAAGGCTTTCTTTAGCTTGGCTAGTTCCCCCAAAATGGAGAAAATAATTGGCATTTAAAAATACCGCTTCTTTCCTTCGCTCAGAAATGTATACGTGCGCGAGAGGACGATGCCTCCTCATTCCGCAAAGCCAAGGGCGAGGGGGGCGGTCGCGGTGGGCCCTGCGCCCGCGCCCGTCGCCGGGTGCAGGTCAGCACTCCCAAAAGGCGTCCCCAGAACGGGCTGTGCTGCGCTCGGCCTCGCGTCCTCCTGCCAAATTTATTTGAGCATCTTTTCTCAGGTACACGTCTAATGGAAAACAGGATTTGCAAGAAAAAACGCCGCTCCGTCCCTTTGCTGTGTGCCCGTCACCTCTCCCGCTGCAGCTTGATGCAATGAAGCGTAAAACACGTGCAACAAGAAAGGAATAAAAATAAAGCAGAGAAACGGGTTTTATGTAAAAATAAAATCTGAATAAAAGTGTGCTCACAAAATACATAAGCAGATACTATGTAGTGTTTGGCAAAAAAAAAAAAATCACCCGATTTGTTACAAAGAGAATTTTAGTTCCAGAATGTTGCCAAAGGGGACAGACTTTTATTTAGGAAACTGAAAAAATACAAATGCAAAGCAAATTAAAAAATCAATTACTTAAACCAAGGTTTCTCAGTTTTTGATTTAAATCACAGTTAAAAGCAGTTACTTGACTCACTGATTTAAATCAATCCACGCCACCTCGCTCAGATGATCTCAAGCAGTTGAATAAGACAAGAGAATATCATCAATAACCCATCTGTGTCACAGATGAGAAAGCAGCCCCGCAGGACTGCTTCCCCCCATTTTTCATGCGGTGCTCCCTAGATTTTCGAGGAGCGGCACAAGCCCCGGGAAGCCACAAAAATGCAAGAGTTTGTACCTGCAAGTCCGCTACAGGGAAAGAAGTGGCGAGGGCTGGGGCAGCCAGGGTGCACAAAAGGCTGAAATCGAATCGAAAGCATCCTTAAGTGACACAGGCGTAAATGATGTGTTTCACAAAAAGTATTTTTTCTGAGGGTGCTGCCCCTGCTTTGGAAAAATTTGCACACCAATAAGGGACGGGGATGAGGCCGATGCTCCCGAGGATGGGGAAAACGGGGAGGTCACAAATCCCCCATCAGCGCCGCTCTCCCCGGCTCAAATTCGCCGCTCCATCAGCCGCGCTGCTCCGCCGAGCCGGGCAAAGAGGGGCAGCACCGGGAGCTCCCCGGCAGCCGCCAGCACGCAGCGATGGCCAACGGGTTCCTTTAAGGAGGTGAGAAAGAGGAGCGGGGGGAAAAAACCCGCACCTGAGGGAGAAGGGAAGGCAGAGAAGCCAAGTGAGGGCGGTTGGGCGCGCCGGGCGAGCGCCGGGGCTCCGTCGGTGCCGGAGCCACCGTGCAGGGCTGCTTGCCGTGCTTGGGCATGTTCCCTTTAGGTTGCGGTTCCCAAGTCATCTAATTGTCCTTGTATCTGCTCTCCCCCAGGAACGCCAGCCAGACCTAGCAGCTCCAGATGTCTGAATATTATGCAGGAAGCCGGTAAACAAATTCCTCCTATTTTTCCTGCTGGCAATTAGAAATGTGGGAACAGCACATCGCTTCACAGGCAAGGAATCCACCAAAGATATTTCGTATGCATTTCTAGCTGCTTAACGTCTCTGAAATAGGTGATAAACACTGAATATTGTAAGCCTTTTAGATTACCCCTTGTCACTACAAAATCAGGCTTCCTGAAAAAGTAAAAATAAGGGGAGAAAGCAAGAGCTGAAATAGGAGTTAAAGTTGGGACAAACTTGTGATTACAACTGCTTCCAGAGTAACCACCAAGCGCTGAGGTAGCGGAGCAGCTCTGCCTAAAACAGCTGTTTCAAGCAGTTTCAACTTTTTCACCCAACTTTAGTCGCAGAGTAGGTCCCTGCCTGGTTCCCGCGCCTTCCCTCCCCATTAATTTCTTTGCATGCTTGAGCAATCCTGCCCTAGCAGGAGGGACGGCTTAGGTGGCTTCAGGAGTCTTTTCCAGCATTAATTGTTATGATTTTAGAGCCCCACGGGGTGAAGACTTTGAAAAGGAGAATTTGTTCCGAAGGTTGGGAGGAAAATGAAAAAAATCCAGCGCTGCGGCCGCGCACAGCGCCTGCACAGAGACGGTGCCAGGAAACCCGCACTCCGGGTCTCGGTGCCAGGACAGAGAATTAAATCGCTCCAGCTCACGGACCGAAGGCGCGGTGCTCGTGGAAAGCACAAGCCACGCGGCCGCATGAAGTTTACAAGTTGCAGGAGTCCAGGAGCAACTGAACAAATAACCAAAATTTCACAGGTGATCTGCAGAAGAACCTGCTCTGGCTTGGTGTTTGCTAGAAAAATGAGCTTTATTTGGCCCAGCCTGGCTGCCCTAGAGTTATCGGCACCGCGGCGCTTTCTGGGAGAACTACGTTTGTCTTTCAAACCAAGGGCTGAGCTGAGATTTCTTTTCAATGCTCAGAAGAAAAAACTGTAGCATTTTCATGAATAAATAGCTGTCCCAGCGTTGATTTACCATCTCTTTAGGCTGCTTTTTGCTCTTATGACAGACACAAGAGATGTATTGCCCTGAAGTAGTGGGAAAACCTAGAATGAGAGAGAAGCAGGTCCTCCTTTCCACCTTTGGGGAATTTGGCAATGGCACCTCACCGGCCATGCGGTATCGGTGCACCTCTCTGAGCGTCCCCCCTCCACAGGCACCGGCTCTCGGCTTACTCGGCTCTTTCCCTGTCCCATCGCGGTGCACCAGTGTCGGGGCTCAGCCCCAGCCCCAGCTCAGCACCACGCGGCCATCGCTCACTGCCCCTGCCCCCATGGGATGGGGGAGAGAATCGGAGGGGTGAGAGTGAGAAACACTCCTGGGCTGACATAACAACAGTTTAATCATTGAAATACAGTAAAATAGTAATGATAATAACAACAATATAATAATAATAGTAATAATGATATCCAAAGCAAGTGATGCCCAATGCAGTTGCTCCCCACCCGCCGACCGATGCCCAGCCAGTTCCCAGCAGCGATCGCTGCTCCCCGGCCAACCCCCCCAGTTTCCATACTGCCCATGACGCCGGATGGGATGGAATGGCCCTTGGGGCAGTTGGGGTCAGCTCTCCTGGCTGTGCCCCCTCCCAGCTCCTTGTGCACCTGGCAGAGCAGGGGAAGCTGGAAAGTCCTTGCCTGGCATAAGCAGCGCTGAGCAACAACTAAACCATCAGCGTGTTATCAATGTTATTCTCCTCCTAAATCCAAACCACAGCACTGTGCCTGCTCCTGGGAAGAACATTAACTCTATCCCAGCCCAAACCAGGACAACCAGCGAGCACTGGCCAGCCCCGCTTTGCTCAAGTCCCTCTCACCTGCTGTCCATCCCCGGCCACGTGTGCACCCGTGCAGGCACCGCACACCCACCTGCTTGCACCGGCACCCCGACTCTGCCCAGCCCTCGCTCCCCAAGAAACCCGGTGCCCCAGAGCTGCAGAGGGGCTGCGGGCACCGCGTGACCCCCGCTGCCAAGGACACGGGGACAGTGGCCGTCACCCTCATCGCTCCAGCCCAGCTCACGGTCTCGCGATGTCAACCCCAAAGCAAATCTGAACGCGCTAAATTACATCGCGTCCCGTTTGCGAATCTGAACGCGCTGAATGACATTGCGCCCCGTTTTCCTACACCACTCCAAAACGCGGTTGTGGTAACCGTGAAGAAATTCTCCTTTTTGGCATCGCCCTCAGCAGGGACCCTGGCGTCGCCCTGCCCGAGCAACGAGCTGCCACCACTCCTGCAGACCACGTGCAAAAACCGAGGCGGGCAGGAGCTGATGCTGCAGTTTCACACTTCAGCTGTTTCCATTACATCTTTACTGATCGCTCTGTGGCAGTTTAGCAATCTTCCACAAGTATCCCAGGCCCCAGGCAGTGTTACGGGAAGTCGAGGATCTTGGCCATATTCCCCTAACTGCAGTGCAAAGGCAAGCGCTGCATTTTACAAGGAGTCTTTTCATCCAATTTTTTTCCCCTAAACACACAAGTTGCTGAGCACCTAGATTGCCCAGCGCCTTAGTGACCGCCCAGGTTTCCCTTTGCCGGAGCCGCGAGCGGGGCAGAAAGCACTCGGTCCCACCAGTGCTTAGGGAAAGGGTGCGGGAAACCTGACACGGGATCCTTGCATCTTTTTCAAGCCTTCTCAAATGAAGGTTTAAAATAGAAGCAGTGACACGATGATTGCATTGTTAGCGACCGCAGCAGCTTAACGAGTTGCCTCAAACCGTGAACTGACTGAGAGGACCACGAGCATGAAGTTCCCGTGCAAAACATCTACATCAAGCGGCATTTACAGGTGAGGCTCACAACCATCCGTGCAGCAACCCCTAATGCCAGCTCTGCAAGGGGTATTTAAAGATGCCTTTCAAACTCGTTATTCTTAAGCAGAAATAAACCATGAACATGCAAAATAAGCGTGTCCATTTGCTATTTTCATCGTCTCTTCCACCGCGCTTCCTCTGGCTCAGGTGCGTGTCGAGTATGTACCTGTTGGAGGACTAAGATCATTCCTGCTTCTTACTGCAATGAAGGAATTAAATACAAAATCTTCTGTAGGAAGCAATTGTGAAGTGTGGAAGTTTCTAGTCAGGCAAATAAATTGGATTTAAGTATATTACAGTCATAATCTTTTTCTGCCTCTCTCCAGACAGCCTTTGTACATGGAGAAATGAGAATGTATTCTCAGACAAATCTTGACCTGAGGGAGAAGGCTGCGGGAATCTGGATTTTCAATAACATAAGACAATAAAGCTCAGACTTCTAACCTGCCGCAATATGGTAAAAGTATAAAGAGCTTAGCAACTAATAAAAGAAAAGGGTCTTCCAACTCATATTTGAAGATCTAGACCCCCAAAAGGACACTTCATAAAGATCATAATGGGTTAGTCAGTATCTAACAGATACCATGTACCTTGTTGACCAATTGTCTGACAGTTGTCTTCTGCAGGCCTGGATATTAATAAGCCTTGTGTTGATTTCCTTGGGGTATTTTGTCTTCGTAATTGTACATCTACTTGTTGTGACACTGCAGCTTGCTATATATTTATTTAATGCGATTCCTATAGCGCACAAATGTATGTATGCTATTGTTTTCCTTAGATGATATGCATACACTGCAAATTTCATCTCCCTCTAAGGTATAGTGAATCAAAGCCCGTACAGTGGAAGGGAGAGCACACGGTCTTGGGGCAAAGAGGAAATCCAGATGTGTTTTCCCCTTAGGTGTGAATATGTCTTACTCCTTGCATTACACAGGGAATATAAAGGGATTCAATTATCGCTGCATTTTTATTTCTAATAATAACAAAAACTTGTTCTAGGAGGTATTCCAGTTAAATAATATTTTGACAGATAATGCTAGTGTAAAGTAGCTGTCACTCACGCGGCAAGATCAAGGGAAAACATATGCATAAGAAAGATCACAGAGTGGCTTATGTAGTGAAAATGAAGCCTGTTAAAAACTCCTCTCGCTAACAAAACAAAGACTGTCTGCGCCTTGATCCCGCTCTCACCATTTTCTGTACGGCTCCAGAATAAAATGCAAATATTTAGAGATTGCATGCTATGTATAAATTGCAGTTTTCCATAGATTCCTAAAGACAGGCATATTTAAAAGCGCTCTCTGCACAGCTCCCTCGGTCGTACCAGTCTTGGCCCAACAACCATAAAACATTGGAGGCAGAGCGAGCCAGGGTGGGTTCAAGTCTCTGCCGGCTTCTGCAGCCCTTGGCCAGGCGATCCTTCTCCCGCTGCACCGGACACCGCAGGGCACGGCGAGCAGACCTTCCTCGGCTGTAAGAGAGGCTGGTCGTTTGGGTGCAGATCTGAAAATAGCACATTTGCCCATATATCAGCACCTTTACTCATCCACTGAAACAAGACTCAGCCCCTGTTTGTTATTTGGCCCGTCGCTCCTATGGCTTGGAGCGATCTGCGCCCTTATTTTCAGCTAAATGGGAACGCCCTTCATTGCGCCCACCTTGTGCGTTTCCAGCTACGTTCACCTACCACAGTTTTACCCTGTGAATAGGTGTTTTCCTTTTGTTCCAAATCCTGCACGAAACTCCACACAAATGCTTTATCACAACCCTCTTTCTTCCCCTAACTCACAGCACCCGCGCCCTGGCTGTGCTAATCCCAAATCCCAGCCGCCACGAACCCCTCGTGCAGCCTCGGAGCAGCCCTGGGGTCGATTCCCCCTGCTATTGCTCCTTTCCTGCTGTTTTCCATGTTCTGCCTCGGATGTGGGAACCACCACAAAGGGGAGAACACAGCAGAGGGAATCTGTGCTGGAAGAGTCGTAGGACAGTACCAAGGAGAACATTAAAATTAAGACTATAATGATGTGTAATAGCATCAAAAGTTGTAGTGAAGCGACATGTAAATAGCTGTGTGCTGCAAAGGGTCCCGCGAGTAATGGCCCTGCTCACAGGTTGCTCCATACCTGATCCTGGCACAACACCAGGATGAGAAAAATTGTGGGGAATGAGAGGAGTAACACAGATCTGTTTAGAGGCATTTGCGTAGGGGGTAGATTAAATTACAGCTAAGTACAATATTTAAGAATAAATCTCCAAACTTTCTATGCAAGTTCTGAAAGAGCTCATTGAAGACTATTAATTATAAACTATATTTAAAAACTATTCAGCTTCTAAAAACACAGATTGTTTGGGTTTTTTTTCCCCCAAGAGCTGAACTTCTGCAGGAAAGTGAGCACAAAGCTTAAATATGGGATCAAGAAAGAAGATACACATGCATGCATTCAGAAGAGTCACTACCATTGTGCCCGGGAGCTCACGGGTCAGACACAGCAAATCCCTGCTCCTTCTCCCAAAACAGCCCCTCTGCCCAAGGGAGCCCATGGGTGCTGTGCCTGGGTGCCAGGGGAGGGGTGGTCCAAGTCACAGCACGACACCCAGGAGATGTCTTAACCCCCCCAGGAGCAGCGCTGTTGTCTTCAACCAAAGTGTTTTAACCTAAAACTTCATGTTTCTAGGTAAAATTTCAGCTGGGGAGGAAAAAACTGAAAGTAGTCAAAGTTTCCAGAAGGAAGAAGTGAAGCAAGGAAAACATCGGAGCCACCACCTCGACATTCCTCCAGTACCTTCCCCAGCAGCAGGTGATAGGGGTAAAGACACAAACATCCATGGGAGCAAAATAGCCCAGGAGGTTGGGGGGGATTTATTATAGGGTGCTGTGCTTCTGGGAAAGTGCTGCAAATCATGGGATAAGCATAAGGAATAATCTCACTGGACAGTCCCTACAATAACTGCTTCAGGGCTGTGCAAGAGTAGCAAGATAAAAAGGGAATACTTCTTGTTAAATCATAGAATGGTTTAGGTTGGAAAAGCCCTTTAAGATCATCCAGTCCAACCAGTAACCTAACATTACCAAGTCCACCGCTACACCAGTTCAGGGTAGAGTAATAATTTCATGTTTCCTGGCTTGGTGGCTGGATTGTTTTTTAATGAAAGTAAAAACTAGGAATCACTAAGGTTGGAAAGGATCTCTAAGATCATCAGTCCACCATCAAATGCATTATTAATATACAGTGGTCTAAAGCTCAAGTCATTGTCAGTGCTTGAGGTGGGTTCAGTGAAACTGCACTGTTAAGACAGGTGATATTAAGAAACTCTTTTTCCCCTTTAAGCACTCAGTACCAGTGACAGAAGCAGCCAGGGCAGAAGGATGCGCTGTCCCAGGAACCGCAGCATCTGCAGCGGGTGGCATCGGTCACCTGTGAGCCGGTTTTTCATTTGTCTTTTTTTAAACCCTCATACGGATTTACAAGATCAGGCAAGTGTAACTGAAGTTAACGAGCATCTAATTTTATCCTTTGTTTTGCCTGGTAAACATTAACTTACAAAGTCATAGCTGAGAGCTGCAGCTACACTTGGGAAGGAAATAATAGAATTATTTACTACAGAGCGTACTGTATTTTAGTAATTTTGCAGTGGCTTTATGAAACTGTCACTGAAAAGTTTGGTTTCATTCCCCCTCTTTACCTGAAGTTCTTTAAATAAATTCCCATAAATACATTTCTCCAAACAAAATATAAAATTGGTTTTACTTTCCCCCGACTCATTAAAATAGTCCAAAATCCATTTAGTACTAACGCTGTGGCCATTTTTTGATTCCTGTGAGAGATCTCACGATAACTTCAAAATAGAACAGCCATGATGGTGACATTTACTATAGAAATAAAAAAAGTACATAATGCAAATCACCCATCCAGAACTTTTTAACTTTTCCTCCAGGCTTCCCTTTTTGGGAAGCAGCAGAAAGAATCTAGATTTGGCACTGAAATTTGTGCTATTCACTTTCTTGCTTGCTTATGGGTATGCTTCACGTCTAAGAAACTAGAACCGCTGGAGAATGGATTCCGTCCATCTAACATGGAAGTTACCACAACCGCACCTGACCGCTGCCGGGACGAGCTCCCAGCCCACCTCCAGCCCCTGGGCAGGTTGTTGATGCCATTTCAGAGCCATTTAATTGTTCAGAAAAACACTTGGGGGGTATAAATGTGGTCATTCTGTCACTGGAGTACACGCACGTGGAGCTGCTCGTCCTCGGTGCACAACAGGGATGCGGGGACCTTCCTGCATGCCCCCCGTGAGACCTGGCAGAGCCCCAGGGCTGGACCTGCTCCCGTCACACGCAGTCTTATACCGGTCCTGCCTTGGAGATAATCTGGAAGAAAACACTAAAATAAATGCTCTGAATGGGGTGTCTGCGTTGCAAGTATATGCATCTGTGATCCTCAGCATTCCCTAACGCAGGCTCTGCGGGTCTGTTGCCAAGAAAAAAAATGGATCTCCTGCTCCTCCCTGCCAGGCAGCCGCTGGAGGAGACGCGTGATGGTCCACGAGCAGCCACCACACCGCAGGGAGCAGGGCTGCGCACGCACGGGCTTTCAAGCAAAACTCTGACGAAGCATGGATTTTAATGTCACAAGTGTGCAGAACGTTGCTCGTTTCCAGCACAAGCATTTCACCCGTGGAGCCCAGGATGGGATCAAACCTCATGTGACTGAACTAGAGGGAATTTGGGGAAAACGCTAAGTTTGATCACCTCAAAACCATCAGCAGCTTCATCCAAAAGGTAGCGGATTGAATTTGGCGTGCCACAACACTCGGAGCGCTGCAGGCTGCGGCACAGGCGTAGACAAGCACGTGCCAATGCCCCAATGAATATTGCATTTTAAGCACCACATTTCAGCAGGAGTGCTGGCTCCCGCATGCCACTCATCATGTCTTACGGTGTTTCATTGATCTACAACTTTGACATGTATATTTTCAAGCTGATATTTAACTTCGGCGATCAAAAGCAGTATTTGCTGGCTGGCTCCGATCATATGAAACCAGACCACGACCCCACGATGGGAAGTGGGCAGTCATAGCTCCTTTTCCTTCTGTATTTAATCACTAAAGGTGCAGGTAGCAACCAAATGCAACGACTTGTGGTCCAGCAGCTAATAACTCCCCAGCACTTGCTAGAGGAGGCAGAGTAAACCAGCCTAATGTGATCTTGCCATGTGGTAATTTTCCAGATAAATGGACAGTTGCTTCAGCAGTTCCACTGTTGAAGGTCAATGATCCATATAATACGGGCAATTACAGAAGTATTTCCATTGCAGACTCTGTGACAAATTTTTAGTGCAAGACAACAGATAAACTGCAGCAAAAGGTACCAAGATGAGCGTACCAGACTCGAAACCCTGCACCCCAGCTCCTGTCGGGCGTCTGCCGGAAGAACCAACTCTCCCTCCTCCCTGGCTCATCTGACCAAGTGTCCATGCCCATCGTACTGCCCCTATTTCTTCTTATTTTGACATTTCTTAATCCTCTTTTAATACTGAGCCTAAATTACCAACTCATCGCTTCCACGCAGTCTGCTGTTTTCCTGCCTTCTAGTTCAAAGTTAAGCACTTGGCTATTTTATAAAGATTCTCTAGGGCTGAAGAAAAGAAAAAAAGTCAAATAAGGGAAATCTCCTCAGCAATTTGAAAACTTGGACTCCCGGTGGATACACAAACATAACCATTCCTAATTGCATTTCAAAGAAAAGGCAGAAAGCATTCTCGCGGAGTATGTACCGCTGATACACTTACAAACGCTACACACAGAGCTAGCTGAAATCACCGCTTACATGCTAACAGTTTATTCATTGGAAAGAAGATTCTGAGCGATACATGGATTGAAATAAATAATTGGTTTGTGTAATGAAGTGTGCATGAGGAAATAACCACTTGTACCGCGGCACAGATTGTTTTAGCGTTACTTGCATCCTCAAAAAGCGCAGACGCTTGCTGTGCAGTATTACAACCTGCCACGAGAAAGTAATACCAAAACCTCTGAAAATATTTAAGAACATGCCAGAGTCGCTCCCCAGCAACACCAACATTTCCTGCTCTGAGCTTGTAAAAGCAAAGAGGTTCTTGCAGTTTCAGCACCTGCTTATAAAACGTCTACATGCAACAACAAAATGTAAAATATACAGGTGCCCTCAGTCATCCAAGTGCTGTAGAAGTTTAACGATAAACACATAAGACCCTGAAAGACTCTTGTGATTTCTGATGGGAATACATTAAACCTGTAGTAGTGCTTCCCTTGTGAATTGTACTTCTGTTTCAGTTTCAGTTTACTGCGGCTTTTACCCATCATGTGAGAGACAGACTGCCATTTCATTCCACCAAAATGAACGGGAAACATCAGTAAAGAGCAGCCTTAATGGTGGAGGAATTCACCGGGGACGGACTTTGGAGTTGTTCAAGGACCTATTTCAAAATTTAAGCAGATTTTGCTAAAAAGGAAAGAGAGAGAAGAAAGGCAGAGACTTGAAATGCTAGAGTTTAACCTTCATGTAGGAAATGAAAAAACACGATCAGCGCTACCCACCCCAGGCAGAAGGCATCCCTCCCTTCCCCGCAAGCAGGAGCACGAGCCCCGTTTGCAGAAGCCAGGACGAAGAGACAAGCACTCTTGCTTATGCAAATAAACAATTTTGTATGCGATTAATTAGTAGAGGGCTGCTTTTGGATACCTTGTGAGGACAGCGGTTCATTTATGAACTGCGTATCAACCACCCACAGCCGCATAAGAGCTGGGTGTGTCAGATGCCAGCAGATATTGCAAAATTAACAAAAACTTGCGTTTCCAAGGAGATCTGCAGGGATGGGGACAGGACAGCCCAAGGGCTGAGCCCCTCGGCGGTCCTGCCCTTGGGTCCCTCCTGCCCACCAGCACCAGATTTAGACATGCAGGAAAGAGCTCTCCCTACTACACCACCCCAATTAAGAAATTAATGAGTTACCTAGCTGCCTTCTCAGAAGTGTCACCATGTTGGGCTCCGGAGGCACTTCTGTGACGTACGGTTAAATATGTGATATCTAATCCAGCAAAATAAGGAAGCTGGTTATTTGGTGAGGTTGTCATTAGGAGAGTCGGGTTTGAATAGAATTAAATGCCAACATTTCTAACATAGAATCATAGAATCATTTAGGTTGGAAAAGCCCTTTAAGATCACCCAGTCCAACCATTAACCTAACATTACCAAGTCCACACTAAAACAATCAAGGGTAGACTAAACCATGTCCCCAAGTGCCACCTCTGCCCGTTTTTTGAACGCTTCCAGGGATGGGGACTCCCCCACCTCTCTGGGCAGCCTGTTCTAATGCTTGACTACCCTTTCTGTGAACATTTTAAAAAAATCATTGATCTGTTGTTGCTGTGCAGAGCAGCTCCCGTGACAAAGTCCCACTTGTTTGCCCCAAACTTTTCTGGGAGACACATCCCAGCCAGCAACATGGGAAGGATAGATTTATTCTCTTTAACCTGAGCTGAGGTTCCTAACAGGAACTAAATACATTGCTTTTCCCTGTCCTGGGCAGCAGCTCGTTGGACGCAGTAACACTCCTGCAATGTAGGCAAAACAAGCTCCTTCCCTAAACCATCCCCCAACCCTGTTTTCCCTTGTAAAAATTATGTAAGTGCATGCTATCTCAGAAAATTGCATGAAAGTCGACTCTATTATGATTAATTGTCCCCACGGCTTCTTGTAAAATTTTCAAAGTTCCAGCTGGTCACACAGGGTTTAGTTTACAAAAGTGTTGCACATTATTAGATTTTTCTGATAAAGTGTGCTCTTTTGTGATTCAGAAAACCGCTTCTCCTCCAGACAACTGGCATCCTCTTTGTTATTCACCCCAGAGATACGCCAGCCAAAATGGAGTGCACTCAGATGAAAAAAAAAAAGGTATTCCCAATCAGACATGCAGATTAAGCATTACTTATGCAGTGTAAACAAAACATTACCAAAGTTTCAGCACGAGCTCTCCCCGTGACACGTGCGGGCTGAAGGGACTCCTCGGCAGTTTGGTGGGGGTTTGCTGCCCATCCTCTCACCCAGAGCACGACAGCTCAACGCCGCAGCCACTGACGCTGCCTGGTGCGGTCCCAGGGAAGGTCCCGACTCTGAATCCTGCTCCAAGAATTTTGTCGCTCGTCATATTTAACTTCTGATAAACACTGACCGAGGAAGGATGAACAGAGGGGATGCAACACACTACCCACACCACCACCCTTCCACTCTCCTCCATATACCCCGACCTTCACAACCGATAGGATGAGAGGGAACGGCCCCAAGTTGCATCAGGGGAGGTTTAGATTGGATATTACGAAAAATTTCTTCACAGAAAGGGTGGTCAAGCATTGGAACAGGCTGCCCAGAGAGGTGGGGGAGTCCCCATCCCTGGAAGTGTTCAAAAAACGGGCAGAGGTGGCACTTGGGGACATGGTTTAGAGGGCATGGTGGTGTTGGGTTGATGGTTGGACTGATGATCTTAGAGCTCCTTTCCCACCTTAATGATTCCTAGTTTTTACTTTCATTAAAAAATAATCCAGCCACCAAGCCAGGAAACATGAAATTATTACTCTGCCCTTAACTGGTTTAGTGGTGGACTTGGTAGTTTTAGATTAATGGTTGGACTGGATGATCTGAAAGGTTTTTTCCAACCTAAACGATTCTATGATTCATGCCACCACCTCCCCTCCAGCACACCTGCGCACAACCCAACGCTGCAGAGGGCTGAGAAGAAACCTAGAGACACTCTCCAAGAAACAACACAAGCAGAGAACTTTTCCACCTGCACCACGTCATTGTAGCAGCATGAAAAAGCAAGTGCCACAGCAGCTAACGTGATATCCAGAAGAAGCAATAGCGAGGAAGGCTGAACCAAGGGGAACACAAGACCTCTGTACTCATCTCTGTTCTGCCAAAAATAAGGGCCAGACTGAAAAATGTATTGAAATACAGGGTGCAGATCAGAAGGTAACTTTACTGAGAACAACAAGGAAGCAAACATGCGCAAAAGCGTGTTTTCAAGAACAGGGTTCTGTTGGTCTACCAATATTGCAATTCTTCCGACTTCTCCATCACCACCATGTGTACGTGTCCCTTAACACTAACCTGGGACGCAAACAAAAATCCAAGCCCAGAAATGAAGCCATAAGACAAGTACCTACAGTTTTCTGAAGGAACAACTGCACGTGAGGACAGGGATGATCCAACGGACAGAGTCCTCTCATGTCAGAGGCACGCCCAGGAAGGTCCCACACCCGCAGCTGGACGGGAGCTAAGCTCAGCCGATGGGAAAGGCGATTCCCACGCGAGTAACTGCTCCAAAAAGCCATGGATGGAGGGGGAGATGCCAGTGGAGTCCCAGACAGACCTATACCAACCTACCAAGCTGCAAAACTAAAAGCAGTTATTTTGCAATATCAGAGCGACTGGCTGATAAAAATGGTAGTAAATGTTAAGTTATACACAAAGAGGGGGATGACGGTCCTAACTTTATGTTATAACCATGGTTTCTGACCTATGACCATTTACAAAAAAAAAAAAAAAGAAATTCTATGAAGAATTGAGCTCAGTAGCAAACGGAGCATTGAGGGTTACAAGGAAAGAAATTGAAATGAAAACAGAACGCACTGCAATTGCATAGAGCCAGGGTGCACCTGCCCTTTGAGCACCACCTGCAACTCCAGTTCCCTCCAGTCTCAAAGTCAATATAAAAAAGCCAGAAAAAAAAGTACAAAAACAGTAAAAACAAAAGAACTTTCATGGTTAGAGCAATTCAACAAGTTCAGGGGATGTTTCTTCAGGATGGAGTGTACAACAAGCATGAACAAGTTCAGCAAATCCATTTGGGGCTAGCACCCTCAGAAGCTTCCCAACTTATCACTGCAAACACCTCGGGTCTCATACAAGTACCAGGATACTTATCCACAGCAACAGAAGAGTTTAAGGGTAAAAAAACTGCATGTGAGCCACTTTTCCATCCGCCAAGAGATGTCACTGTCAAAGGCACAAGCATTTATTGGTATCTAAACTCACAGAACCACGGCTCTTCCTGAGGATGCTAATAAATAATCCAAGTCTCCTCATCTCCTGCTGCCCGTTTTCCCCTCACTTTGTATTATGCAAAACAGAAAAATATTATCATCCTTATAGCATCCTTCTTGAAAGGCATGCATTTCAAATATCACAAAGAAGTATTGTCATAATGAGGTTAATGACAATAGGGTTTCCAATATCAAAGAGCCAACATGCAGCTGCTTTATAGTATGAAGCGATATAGCACGGAGCTCCATAATGAGAGTAGAGAGTTTTTGGGTTACGCATTTTAATGAGTTTGTAATAAGCAAACTACTACGGAAGTGGTAATTTGCATTTCACAGGACTATTTAGATAGAATACTTTGTTAACACTCACTACGTTGAGGCAGAAAAGTTAGCCCAACTTCATACAGATTTAAGGTCTGAACATGCACAGGCCATTGCGCAGAGCCGAAAGAGAAGTGTTGGTGATACGCATGGGGAGAGGAATGCAATACCTGGGCCTCTTTTGACCTACAGAATAAGCAGAAATAACCGCTGCGTGTTTCACATTGCATATGCCCCGTTTGATGTCTCCATTTGCACCTCGCGGTAGCGAAGCACATCAATGCCTCTTTTTGAAAGGAAGATCTTCAATACCGAGCGCAAACTAGTTCTGCCGTAGCTGCGTGTCGGCGTGTGTAAGGGCTTGGTTTGCGCCCTAAACCCGGCAGCCACCAGCGATACTGCTCAGCCCTGCTGCCTCAGACGCTCGACTCCTTCCCCATCTCTTGCAGCCCAGAGGTCAAAAGATAAAAACGCCCGAGGTACGTGGTGTGTGTATAGCACCGTGCGCCCCGTGCTCTGCGGAGCACCGTGCTGCGCTCATTACAGCTCATTCAATAAAGAGATGTACCTTAAGAACAATGCATTCATCTATTAATGTTCCTTATGGGAGACATAATCAGCTTCATTAGAAGTCATTATTATGGTAAAACCCTGGAAAAAACATCATGTACAAGGAGGCAGCGTGATCAATTAAAAACCTAGAATATGTGACTAATATTGACAGATGTTTACAGGAATTGCCGCGGGAGGTCAGGCACTCCAGCTGGGCGGCAGCTCCCGTGGGCACAGCCCACCCCGTGCCCGCAGCCTTCCCGGCGCTGGCCGGCCCCGCCGCGGAGCCAGACACGGCGAGGAGGGCGCTTGCATTCGCTAGGAGCAAGCAGCACAAAATACGGGTGCAGCCACCAGACTACCACAAGCTGGCGAACGCATGCACAGACACCCCACCGCAGCCCGAGACGCCGCGCCCGGTGGCAGCCCCCCATCCATGCACCCTAGCTCCCACCGCTCCGGTCTGCACAGAGCTTTCACAGCAAACCCTGCAGAAAATATTGTCTGAAGCCAAAAAATTTTAACATTTGAAGTTGAAAGCTACTAAATTTTCTGAACTGACAAATTTTTTTTTTTTTTTTTTTTTGCTTACTCTGAAAGCTCCTATCACTAACCAACACCATTTTTCCACTGTCCTACCAGCCCTAATTTCCTATGAAAGAGGGCAGAACAGGTAGATTGGGGTAGATATACCTTTCCCAGGTCACAAAACTTCTACCAGTAAAGACCACACCAGCTCTGCTATCTGCCAGCAGAGACAGCCAAGAGAGCAGGAGCAGCAATGGGGGAAGCCCCGCCATGAGGCCCCTCCAAATGCCCAGCACCAGGGCAGGGCACAGCTCCGGTTGGTGCCAGCAGCCCCGTGCAGGGTGCAGGACACCTTTGGGTTGATGCTTTTACGCTTTAAAGCGGTTTGCAGGCAGCGCTCCGTGGCAAACGCAGGGCCAAGCTCTGAGGGCACTGTTGCCTTTCTCAAGGTTGAGCATCCTCACCCATAAGGCCCAGGAAACTACAGCTTGTGCTTGGCAAAATCTTATTTTTAAGCCTTAACAAACACAGGCTTGATCTTCTTAAACAGTTTGGATCTGCTTTGCCATACGCATTCACAGCTCAATGGCTGACTGGGTTTTGGGCGTGTATCTGGCACAATGAAACAAGAGCGGGCTCAAGCAGGAATTCAGCTTGTGGTAGCCACTAAAAGCTTTTTCCATGGCATATATCAGTGTAAAAGTTGAGAGCTGGTGTTCAACAGGACTAATACATCAGCTGCTGTGGAGTCAATAGCATTGATTTCGGTAGGACCAGGGTTTCACTCAGTTGCAAATAGTTGTTCCAGTAAGAGCGGGTAACGGAGCACTCCAGGAGCCGACGGCTCCCGGGGAAGGCTTTCCCACGAGGAACCCAGTGGTGCCAAGACTACAGGGACCAGGGAGAAGGCACTGAAATGTTGTTCATTTTTAAGCATACTCCATCTTTGACCTCCCAGGAATTTTCCCCACAAGCCAACATCCAGGAAAAAAGGCACAGGAACCACAGAGATCTCCTCAGTGCCCAGAAGTTTAACAAACACCTACAGCTGCAAGAAGGGGCTATTAAAATGCATTCACTTGCAGCAGCTATTACTTGATAATTCATTACTTAAGCAGAAGTGAGGGAAACAAGGTACACAGTAATATGTGGTCTTCAGGAGGAAGGGAGTGAAAAGGAAGCAGAGTCCGATGCCCCGCAAGGGGCGGCTGCAGGGTCGGACCATCCCCTGCCGCCGCACTGCGACCCAGCTCTGCTTCCTACCTGCAAACCTTAATCGCTGCGTAACGACCCTGCACCCACACCAACGCTCACAAGCGCGCAACGCCAGCCCACCACCCCGTGCACCGTCCTGCTCGGCCCCGGCGGCTGCCGCTACCGCCCCGAGCAGCTCTCAGCCTCCTACTCGGCAGCTGCGGTGCAACAGAAGGCTCCAGTTGTCATTAAGCCTTCACAGAGCCGTTAGCTACATGATCAAATAAAGAGATACAGTAATTTACAGCAGTGCGCTATAATCTCTTTTAAATAAAGAATTATTGCTTCCTCCTTCAGCAAGGACTTCAGCTCGCTGGGCTGGCTCTTCCTTGAAGCACCGTGGTATCTCACTTGGGACTACGCAGAAGCGTGTCAAAAGCAGAGGGTGCGTTCAAGAAAACGCTCGAGGAGGGGACGGCACACCTGGGCGCGTTGTGCAGATGCTCGCCGCAGAGCGCAGTGCGGTTTCCTCTGCCGTAAAACTCTTTTTCTATAAATCGCATCGCAACCTGGTGGGATCTTTGCTCTTGCAAAGCAGCCACTGAGTTCAGCGAGTCCTAGCGCGGCTGCACCTGTGAAACAGCGCGGGGAAGACCGACATTCCCAATCATTGGAAAAAAAAATAGTAATAAAAGTCAGAAAAGGGGGAATAGCAGCCACGCTACATGCCGAGAAGCTCCTGATGGCAAGCTGGAAGCATAACCTTTACAGCTTCATCTCCAGCCTGCTGCGTGCGGGTATTATCTGTCACTGCTGCGTTTTGCACGGGGCCAGTCACGAGCGCGAGGCAGCCGCGCTCGGCAGATCTGAGGGAGCGCTCGCTAAGCCCACTGTCCGCGCAGGTTTAAAAATAGTCCAAGAGAACAACTGTTCCCTGCACGGCCGGGGCGGGGGAAAGGAGGGGGAGAGCCATGCGAGCGCAGGGCTTTTCTCCTGGTCAGCTAGACCGCTCTCGAGGCTCGTGCGTGCGTGCCGTACATCCGACGTCTCAGCTGTATGACGCCCAAAAAGCCCAGAAATAAGGCAAACCCTGGCTGGTGCAAGCCTTGATGCTGGGAGTGAGCCCCGCCTGGCACGCACACGGGCTGTAGCCTCTGTCCCCCGCAGCATTGTGAGCCCTGGAGCCAGTAGCTCAATTAAAGAAGTTTAAACCATTTCTCTAAAGAGTTTGAAGAAATGAGGCCCCACAAACCGCCTTACAAAAAAATAACCAGTAGATGGCAGGCCTGCAAAGCCTGATAAGATCACACAAGTTCATTTTACTTCAGTAAGAAGAGACAGAATGATATTTTAAAGACAAATGTTTTTATACTTTAACTACCCTAACAGGATCTATTAGTACATCTGTAGAGATATTTTAAAGAGTTATGGCTACAGGGTTACAATTAGTGCACCAAACAACCCAGATCAGGAAGATCCATTCAAGTCAACGTTGTTTTTCAAAACCAAATAAAGTAGAGCATCTAATAAAGTGCAGATAATTTCTCTACAGCAATATCCAGCTCATTTTAGGCATAAGCCAAGTCAATTTAGGACTACTGCCATCAACATGGTTGTTAGATAGTAAAGACATATCAGAAGCACAAGCATGTACCAGTGCCTGCTTCCAGCCCCTGCAGAAAATAAATATCCTATTCCTTCTTTTCATTATTTTTTCCAAGATGATAAATCCCGCATCTTGCCCAAATCGGTTAGGCACCATCTCCGGAGTTATGCACTACCATGCAGTATGGACCCCACCATAACGCTCGCCATACAAAACACCATTTTTAAACTTATCAGGAATTTAAAAATATCAGCTTACACGAGGAATAGTCTGAGCTGCTCGCTCTCGGTGGAGCAAACTCGGTGCTGAGCAGCACCAGGCCATGCTCCTGTGTGTGAGGGAGCAGACGGGGAAGGACTGGTCCCACATCAGCAGGGGCCTGAGGACACACGGACGCTTCTCTCCAGGACCCCTCTCAAATGTTGCAGGACAGGACTTCCGTCCACAGGCAGCTTTGCTCAGTGTACTTTTACATTTTCTTGATTCTAAGAGCTTTATGGAAATCTTATTTTGAATGTAATGGCATTTAGAAGGCTACTTTTAAGTCAATAGAGTTGATTCTTGTATCAACTCATTTCATCTTAGCACAGCAATTTATTTTGCTTTCCTCTTGCTAACTTCCGAGTCAAAGCAGCTCCTTTCCTCCGTTTCCCAGCACACCCAAAGGATCTGCAGGAAGGGTTTGCTGCCGAGAGCCTGGCCAGGGCTGGCGGTGGAGGCTGTGACACCAGTGGTGTCCCAGGCTGCTGTCGATCAAAGCGGCTTGGGGTATCTGCGCTCCCGGGCGCTGCCAAGAGAGAGCCATAATGGGTAGTTTGGTTTTCTTACAATGCCCAGAAAAGATATTTCTTGACTTTGGCCTCATCACCATGAAATTACAGCCCTAAGATTACAGCCCTGAGGCATTCCAGCTGTAACGAGCAGATACCGATCTGCATTTGTGGACACAGACTAGAACAAAACCATTAAGAGAGCTGTCATTAGACGGTCAGCTCCAAAGTGTCTGAGACACTCTCCCCATAGCACAGCTCCACACATGGGCTCCTACAAACAAGCCTTGTTAAGAAACTTTTTTCCCCCCTCTTTTTTGCACTGAAGAGGAAAAAAGTAGCAGAAATTTGTTTTCTGATTTCCCTGCCCATCTTGCCTTTTTTGTGTGCATCAGTCCACATTTAACCTCTGGACTTGGGCAATCTTTAAGTTTCTGCAATGGGTAAGAATGATGGCACCAGCAGGTTTTTACCCCCTTTCCTGCAGACCCCCTTCAGGAGGGCTGGCGGTGGGCAGTGGGGCTGCTCTGCATCACGGGGCACCAGCCAGAATCAGGCACCCAGAAATCCTCGCCTGGCTTTCTAGCAACACCCTCCCAGCTTTGTATCACCCTCAAAGCAGTAACCTGGAGCAAATTAATTCAAACATGGTACATTATTGTATGCACATGGGCTGTTTTCCCTCAGAGAACACAACATAAGCCTACACATGGTCTCACTGTCCAATATACTAATACTATATATATACACACAACATACTAACACAATACTACACTGGGCAAGAGACTTTTCATGCTCTGATATTTACTCTCAGGCACACACATCAAGCTGTCCACCTCAACTGCTGCATGATCCCACAGGTGCTCTGCATGGTGAGGCACCCACAGCTCCCAACAGAAGCATGTCCCCCACCCCTGAGCACCCAAAAGTTCAGGCTGCCCTTTGTAAGGGAACGGACAAGTTGTCACCAGCTTCAGCAAGGAGATTTCACCACAAGGCTGGTGTGTTTGAGCCATTCTGCCAAATTACACCCCCCACCCCCCCAAAAACAAATCCAAAAATCAGAGTTCCTGCACACATGTAGTATCCCAAAGCTTGGAGACTACTGTGCTCTTAAAACTTCCAAGATTGATGTTCCAACACTTCCTCAGTTTACTTACCATGGGGAGTGCAACAGACCCCCACCCATCCCACCAGAACAGGCAAACTCCTCTTGCCACCACGACTGGATCACTCACCCACACACTTCTTGTGCACAAGGGAGAAACCACCACAAGCAACCCTCAGCTGGAGCAATCCCAAGGGGCCCCTAAGCATGTGGGAGCCACCCAATAAATCCTCGTCAGGATTATCACACCCACCTGAGCAAACCCTCCTCTTCCTGATGAAGTGACCAGCAGCACCTGGCACAGCACATGCAGCCCCAGCCTCCCTGCCCAGCCTCACTGGGAAGTGAAGGAAACCAAACCTCCCATTATTTCTTTTTGGTTGTAGTGAGGTGGGTGTTGGGCTCTTCTCCCAAGTAGTTAGTGATAGGACGAGAGGAAAGGGCCTCAAGTTGCATCAGGGGATGTTTAGATTGGATATTAGGAGAAATTTCTTCACGGAAAGAATGGTCAAGCATTGGAACAGGCTGCCCAGAGAGGTGGGGGAGTCACCATCCCTGGAGGGGTTCAAAAAATGGGTAGAGTTGGCACTTGGGGACATGGTTTAGTGGGCATGGGGGTGTTGGGTTGATGGTTGGACTGATGATCTTAGAGGTCCTTTCCAATCTTAATGAGTCCTAGTTTTTACTTTCATTAAAAAATAATCCAGCCACCAAGCCAGGAAACATGAAATTATTCCTCTCCCCTGAATTGGTTTAGTGTGGACTTGGTGGTGATAGGTTACTCGTTGGACTGGGTGATCTTAAAGGTCTTTTCCAACCTGAACGATTCTGTGATTCTGTGATTCTTACCCAGTCTACCCCTCCACACCCAAGCAGTGCATGAGTTTGGGGGGAGCTCTATGAGTCCTGCAGAGCTGGGGACACATTGTCCCTTCCTACGCACGATGCTTCAATGCAGCGCCCAGCGCCGCAGCGGGGGAGCTCCTCCAGGACTGGCCACATGCTGTGGGCGTTCACTGAATCTACAGACCAAAATCTCGTCCAGTGACAAAGGAGGAATTACTTGCCCGGCTCACTTCTAAAAATCCCAAAGAAAGGACCATTCTGCATGCACAAAACCCACCACACTGCGCTGCTGGAGTGACCCTGGCGCTGCTGGAAATGCGCTGGCCCCGGTGCGTGTGCTGCTGCAGGCAATCCGCAGGCACGCAGTGACACCATCGTGCCCGGGGCTTGTGGTGCACACATGGCCGAGCCTGCACAGCCCCTCCAAAACACACCCAGCACGCCAAACTCCCCCACCGTCATACACACGTTCACTTTTATCACTCCGGGAAATGCCAGAGAAGATCATGGAAGTGCAATGCTGGATGGAACCGCTGGAGCCACCGCGCCGGGTTGCCCACAATCCCAGGCAACCACGTAATTGAGGTCTCATTCAAAAGGTTCCCAGGACGTCGCTGCGATGTGTTGCTGTAGACCATACGCCCGTCCCCATGCCCTCTACAGCAAATTCCAGCCCGGTGGGAAGGAGATGGCCCGAGGGCAGTGATGTCCGGCTGGGCTGGTGGCTCCTGGGACAGGGGACGCGGGCGGTCAGGAGCGCTGGGTCCCAGCCTTGTCCTCGGGGCACTGAAGGGATGCACGCGGGGTTGTCTTAAATAATAAATATTACCATGCACAGTAATTTAAACTTTCAGATGGAATCATTGTTCCTTCCAAGTTGGGACCTCGTCTGCCCAAGCTCAGCCCGGCGCCGTCGGAGTTCCCAGCGAGCAGCGAGCAGGACAGGTAATGCGCAGGGCGGCTCCGCATGGCAGAGCTGTGGACAGAGCAGGGGCCAAACCCCCAAATTTGGCCCCATTCGTCAGCCGCTGCGACCGTCGGTCACGACCGCTTCATTGCGTCACAGTGTCAGCCGCGCTCAGCCATCGCCTGGGCTGCTCGGGCGTTTGGCAGCTCCTCGGGTTTGTGCTCGGATCCAAACGCCGCGACGAATTCACTGAGCAGCAAATCCCACTGCCCGGGGCAGTCAGGAGCAGAAGGTCCAGGGCCTAACAGTGAAGGTGGACTTGGTGGTGTAGGTTAATGGTTAGACTGGGTGATCTTAAAGGGCTTTTCCAACCTAAGCGATTCTAGGATTCTAAGGTTTGGTTCATTTGTATTGAAAACGAGGAGAAAATCGCATCAGTAGGAGTAAATAATCACTGGAAAAAGCTTACCAGGGGTTGTTGTGCATTCTCTATTACCCACCTTTTTTTTTTTAATCAATATATGTTGCGTCCATATTCGAAGAGGACTTCGGGGAAGCCCTGCGGGCTGTTTTATTCCAGGGATCAGGTCTGACGGGCTCAACAATTCATAGAGGATCGCTGAAGCAGTCGCGAGGCCTCTGGAAATCGCAGCTCCCAGGATATAAGCATTAAAAGGAAGTGTGCTGTTATGTGTAACAAGTGATTATATGGCACTTAAACAGGAAATCAGATGCTTCTTATACTGCAGTATGTTAGGAAAAGAAACATGGTAATGGGCGAGGTGAGAGGTGGTTAATACTATAATGTTTCCCTGTACGCTACTGGTGGAACCATTCTGGAATATTGCATACAATTCGTAGCATATACATACACGAAAATGTCTCTGAAATATATAACGCTTGCTGAAATGTTGCATGAGGGAGTAAAAGATCACTGTCTGCTACTGTCTGAAAGATGATAAATACCAAGCAAGGAGGCGGCTTTTTTCAGATGATCAAACTTGACATAATTGTGAATAGCGGGATTAGCGCGAGATTCGGTACTTTACTCAGATTTACAGATGCTGCAACCATCTGATTACAAGAGCCGCTCAGCCTGCGATTGAAATAAATATATAATTACTAGGCCTTCCTGAATATTTGGGTTAGTTTGAAAACGCAAGCTTTAAAGGAGAAATACCACAGGGCAGATAAAGAACATCGTGCAAGTCGTATTTCTTGTCCCTTTATTTTGAGTATCTGAGCTTGTCAAAGAAAGTTTTAAGACGTTAAAAAAAACAATTAACCTGAGAAATGTGTGCTGCAGAGCCACCGAAGCCCCATTGCCTGGGCCATTGAACCTGGGCTGGACAAACCACTGGGCTTCGCTCTGACGAGGCACCCTGGCACGGGCAAAGGCTCTCAAAGTAATAGAATAAGGGGTTTTTTTTTCCTTCTCATGTCTATTATTCTTTCACTAATTTGAATTTATCAAGTTTAACAACATTAAAAACCACCACGTAGTCACAGATGGGCTTCTTGGGGAAGGATGCTGATGACGTTGATGCTAATGTTGATGATGCTGATGACGTTGATGCTGATGTTGATGCTGCTGCTGCTGCTGATGATGATGATGATGATGACGATGATGATGATGATGATGCCGTCGCTGCCCCGCACCCTGCCCTGCGCTGGACCCGCGGCCAGGGCTGAGCTGGGGTGCCGGGCGCAGCAGGACCCCAGGCTGGCAGAGAAATGCACGGCCTCCCCACAAAAGATATGTTTAACTGAAGCAGTGTGAGGGCAGTTGTAAAACCTGACAGGTTTACATCCACATTATAAAGACAGAACAGAAGAGTTCGTCATCGACTCTAATCAATTTTTCCCCTTTTTGTGCATTAAGAGTTCTAGATAAATTGCATCGTGGTGTTTTAAATTGCTGAACAGCTTCAGGTGAACTTTACAGGTGTCAGCTGGCATCTATAAACTGTCCAAGAGTCCTATAAAAGACTGTGGAACAAGAGCAAAATTAGGAGATAAATCTATCACTTAAAAAAAAAAAAGAAGCTAGGGAAGCATATTTTCAGCGTTACTTTTTAACAGAGCACTGGAATGGAGAATTGCAGGTAGCAAAGACCTTCTGACGCTGCTAATATTCCAGGCGCACTAATGAGTTAATTTAATTATCCCCCAAATTCTTGCTTTCTCAGATCCGTGGTGTCCTGACGGCCAGCTTCAGCTCTGTGCTGATATACTAGACCAGGGCGTAAGGGGCTATTTTGCAAAACACGTATCTTCAGCTCTGAATTTCACAGCTATTAAAATAAAAGCAATAAATAACAAATAAGCTCTTACCTATATCTTCTATAATTTCTATTAATAAAAGAACGGTTAAACATTTGTGCCTTCTAAAAATTGAGCATCTGGTTGTGAAGTAAATTCAGCTGGCAAGAATATAACTTTTACTGGTAATGCAACAGAAATAAGCAGATTGTAGATGTAATTCCACCCAAAACAAAGCAGACAAATAAAACCACACTAAAATCTATTATTACTGGGTTCAAAACATATCTAAGCAGGTCCACGAGGTGTTGACGCCTGGGACCAGCCATTTTGCCTTAAAAGAAACGAAGGCCTGCATCATTATATTTTAACTCGTTCGCTGCTTTATTTGCTGTTTGCGTTCGGCCCAAGTTTACTTTTCCTAAAGCCGCTTGAACAGCAATACGCCCATTTGCATAACGTGCTATAAAAATACGTAATCTGAACGGAAACAACTCGCCATTCGAATAGCAAGACGCGCCCAGGTACGCCTTCTGCTTTGGGCTTCTGGCTGCAAAAGGCGATCCCTGAGCCGCCGTGGGTCTGAACCTCGCGCGTCCTTCGGGCAGGGGAAGCCACGAGGTTGCTCAGCCCCAGGATGCCCAAGCCCATCGCTGGGACGCAGGTGTCCTGGTTTGGGCTGGGATAGAGTTAATGTTCTTCCCAGGAGCAGGCACAGTGCTGTGGTTTGGATTTAGGAGGAGAATAACGCTGATAACACGCTGATGGTTTAGTTGTTGCTCAGCGCTGCTTATGCCAGGCAAGGACTTTGCAGCTTCCCCTGCTCTGCCAGGGGCACAAGGAGCTGGGAGGGGGCACAGCCAGGAGAGCTGACCCCAACTGCCCCAAGGGCCATTCCATACCATCCGGCGTCATGGGCAGTATAGAAACTGGGGGGGTTGGCCGGGGAGCAGCGATCGCTGCTGGGAACTGGCTGGGCATCGGTCGGCGGGTGGGGAGCAATTGCATTGGGCAGCACTTCCTTTGGATATTATTATTATCATTATTATATTGTTACTATTATCATTACTATTTTACTGTATTTCAATCATTAAACTGTTCTTATGTCAGCCCAGGAGTGTTTCTCACTCTCACTCCTCCGATTCTCTCCCCCATCCCACCGGGGCAGGGGCAGTGAGCGATGGCTGCGTGGTGCTGAGCTGGGGCTGGGGCTGAACCAGGACAGAAGGGCACAGCAGGTGAAGAGGAGCAAAGGGAAGAAATGATTTTTTTTTGGCCAGTGCCACAATTTCTAAATTAGCTTTTGGTGGGCACAGGTAGGATCCGAACTCGCTAGCTCAGCGGTCCCGAAAGCCTTCTCCAGTTTCAATTCTCATACCAAGAGGTCACGAACAATTCTCCCTCACGGGCACGTCCCAGCGTCCCGCTGGATACCAAGCTACCGCTGGCTGCAGGACAGCATCTTGGATACACGGTTACTCAGAAATATTCACAATATTTTCACCTTGTAACTTCTTCTTCGCATACTTCGCGGCCAACTCGGAATGTGAGCTGAGTTACTCGACAAAGCTGCAGGTTTGGAAATGACTGTTTTATATTTGCTGCTCGTGTCCTTTGCTAGGACAAGAGCACAGTAAGTGCACGTAATTGAAGCAGATAACTCCAACTTACTCTCCCTGCGAGCGTATTGCCATGCACGTACATCTTGATTAGATCATTTTCTTTGTGAAAAGGCAGCATTTTTGCATCGTGGTGCCTAAGACAATTTCCAGCAGAGTCTGCTGGTGGAGTTCTCTGCTAGCAATATTTAAATTCACTATTCTCCTTGCTGCTGTTTGTCTTTTTATAATGCTCACGTTTTCCTCCCTCATTCCACCTGTCTCCATCAGCAGGTCGCAGCCCTTCCGCGCTAGCAAACAGGCCCGGAGGCAGACATTCCCCGTCGCTGCTGGTTTTTGTTTGAATTCCTGATCCGCGGCGAGCAGCGGTTGCGTTTTCTGCCCGCCTGACAGGCCTCTCCGGCT
Organism: Pelecanus crispus; assembly: GCF_030463565.1. Classification (NCBI taxonomy): domain Eukaryota; kingdom Metazoa; phylum Chordata; class Aves; order Pelecaniformes; family Pelecanidae; genus Pelecanus; species Pelecanus crispus. The sequence continues at coordinate 1,998,139 of NC_134652.1, forward strand.
GCTGGCGAAGTCGCCGTGACTGGGGTTGGCGCGGTCCCCGGCGAGCGCCGCTGCCGCATTTTTCGCTGGAACCCGTGGCCGCGCGTGAGGTGACCTCCCACCCCCCGACCCCGCTTCCAGGAGGTCTCCGAGCTGGGGGATTCGAGGCGGTGCACAAAGACACTTGCTTAAGGAAGGGGCCACCGCTTCAGTCAACGTCCTCTTGCATCCCTGACACTTCCCACTAAAGCGTTTAACCTCCCGCACTAGAGGAGATGACATTACTTTTTTTTTTATGGGTTGGAGAGTATGACCTTTTCTATCACCGTGCTTTACTCACTTCCCTTTCTGCATGAAAAAAAAAATAACCGGGAGAGATTTCAGCACATAAGGAAAATTGATTCCGTGATTACTAAAAACAGAGAGTCTTTACACAAGGTTGTTAAAAATAACTCCTGAGCCGAAAGTAATCCCCCTTTAAAGGGACGGCTTCACTATTGCACCGGGTCTCGCACAAGGGGCTGGTGGGTCGTATCCAAAACGGGGATTCACGAAGTCACTCCGAGGCGCGCCTTGCCTTTGCACCCTTGCGCTGGCGGCACGTCGAGCCTTTGCAGGGCGGAGAAGCGAAGCGGGACTTACTCTGAGGCGTAGGTGCCCGCAGATCAGGACCCCGCGCTCGCAATCGCGGTCACTTCGCTGGGACCCCGACTGCTGACGCGGCACAGGGGAACTTCGGTGCCCGAGCTCAGCCTCCCACGTACAAGACGGGTTGAGTGAGCTGCAAGTGTTTAATAGCGTATTTTACACGTGTTGGGACACGGCTGCAGCGTGTCCACTTGTGAAAGAGCTGCAGGTGCGTGCTGCCGTGAGGAATGCCCTGATTTGGGAGCAGACAAGATGCCCCAGGCTGGTGGAAGAGCGAAACTGCCAAGGTAACGTGCTTATACCATGGGGAAACGTCGCCACCGGCTTCTGTAGCATCCCCGCAGCACTGGAGCCGGGAGTTTCACTGCCTCAGCGCTGAAAGGCGCCGTTCGAACACGCTGAAGGCTGGCGGTAAGATTAAAGGCGGAGGAATGAAAACTGCTGATAGAGAGCGCAGCGCGCTAAAAAGTGAGCTACGAATAAAGAGATAAGGAGCGCCGAGATGTTGTCACGGTTCTACTCTAATAACTTAAGTAGCTGCCGTTAGACAGCAGTCCCAGAGCACTGTAATTTAATCGAGGAGCGAAGGATGCCAAGAACACCTACGGCGTCAAAATAAAAGGGACCACTGCTAGCCCGCCAGCAGCCCGCTGCCTCCAGCGAGGCTGCATCGCGTCCGGGTGGTCCAAAGCGTTGAGGCAGCGTACAATTTCAGTGTTTGCAATACCTGACGCTCTTCAGTCACCTACTCCTTCGTCCGCCCGCCGTGGGTTTGAAAGGCGGGAGCGTAATCAAGCTTTCTTTTCTGACGAGCGCAATGAGGATGTGAAAAACACACGATCTTCTTCAAATTTCCAAAAAAGGGGATCGGTAACGCCCCTCGCAACGGACAGGGGAGCGGCGCGATTCGTTTTGCAGCCTCAGGCGCCGCGCAGCTCTTTTGTGGGCCGTAAGAAAAGGCGGTGCTTTGCGCGGGGGCTTGAAGGTGAAGGTTGGAGGGAGAGCACGTGCCAGCCCCGCATCGCCTGCGCCCACGGGCTGCCTGCCCGGGGAACGGCGTGGGGCTGTCGAGGAATCTGCTTTACAAATATTTTGTGAGCACCTACCTGTCTTCATAAGGCTGGCTCAGCCTCCGTGCGGGGAAAAAAAAAAAAAAAAAAGTAGTCACGGTATAACGAAAGCAAATTCACCGCTGTTTTTCAACAGAATGTTTCTTGGTGTATGGCGAGGTGTTGGGCTGGGCAGAAGGAGCAGCGCTCCGGCCTGGAGCCACCAGCTCTGCCTGTGGCTCTGCCTCCCGATTTCCACCCTGCCGAGCTCATGCGGCCCCCGGAGGGCTTCACCACGTTCCCAGTCAGGAACGCTGTTTAAAAGCTGTGTTTTAAACAGTTTTTTCACAGTTTTCCAGGCGTCAGGTGTATAAACTCCCCTTGGCGGAACCCCCACGAACTGAATTTTACCGACCCACGCAATCGGCATGCTGTAAAGCAACTGATAATGTCCAGATCCTCCCGCTGGCCCTGTGGGATTTCCTACGGCCGCCGTGGGGTGATTCCTGCTGGCTCCCCGCGTCTCAGGGCCACCCTCCACGCCCCAGGCCAGGCACGGAAACCCTCCTTCCACGAAACGCTAAGCCGAAGCCCCTCCACCAACCGCACCCGCAGCGGGGACGCGTCAGGACACCGGAGAGCAGCGTGGTGTTGTCTTTTCTAGGTCTAAACCCAACTTTAACCCCCCCCCAGCACATCTGGACAGCTGCTTCCCAAGCGCTTACGCTGCTGTAAGCAGCGGCCGAGCTCGTCCGTGGGCGAACGCAGCAGAAACAAGCCCATGAGGTCCCCCCGCCCGGGAGCAGCCGAAAGCTCCGCGACGGACACCGGTGCGAGGGGTAGCGTTGGCCACCGCCGCTGCGCCCACCCCAGACACGGGTCTGACGTCCCCCAAAGCGACCGGGACGGGCTCCTGCCCCGCCGCCTGCACCCCCTCTCCCCTCCCCGCTGCTAAAAGCGATGACTCCGTGCGAATGAAAACCCAACCAGAAAGGAGCTGCTGGGCAGAACAAACCTAAAGGTGAATGTTACTTGAATTTATAACCAAGGTCAACACTGATAGGCTTGGGGTTTTTTATACATGTAGCTCCATTCCGAAACCGCGGCTTCGCTTCACTGCGGGAATCTGCCTGGCTTGGAAACCGCTACTTTTTTTCCTAAATACCTTCACATCTTGTAACTGCGCGTCACTCGCAAAGGTGCTGGATCTCTAGAAAGTATCGGCGGTAGCGGAGAGCTTGCCGAATGTCACGGCGGCTATTCCCCGGCTCGAAGATTAACCGATGCCGCAAGAGTTCCTGTGCTAAACTGGGAGAGGGAGGGGAGGAAGAGCAGAAATAAATAAAATAAATTTCCTTCTAGCCAGTAGCGGGCTGCGTTGCGGGTCCGGCCAGGGGCTGATTTCAAAAGCACAGGGTAAGGCAGGTAAGGAGTTCGTCAGACCCGGTGCCTGCGACGCTCGCAGCGAGGTGACGGGGGGTGCGAGCCGTCAGCACCCGCTGGGGCCGGCGTGGGTGAACCAAACCCACGTCGAGAGTTTTGTGTCCCTTTGGAGAGCGGCCGGCCTCTCGCCAGCGATCCCCCGCCGCCCCGCGCGTGACCGAAAGTTTTTGGGCGCGCCGCGCTCGCCCGCCCCACGCCACGGCCGCAGCCCCGCGGGACCAGCTCCTGCCTTTTCCCCGGGGGGGGCGGGGGGGGATTTGGCTGCGGGGACAGGTCCCCCCTGAGCCCCCCGCCTCCGCGGGGGCGGAGTTGGAGGGGAGGGGGTTCCCCGGTACCGCGGGCGGGCCGGGACGATGGAGGGGGGGGGGGGGAGCAGCTCCGGGACCCCCCCTCCGGGGCCGCGCCGCCGATTCCGCCCCCGCGGGCGCCTCCGCCCGCCCCCCGCCCGCGCAGCGCGGAGTGGGCGCTTGCGCATTGCTGCGCTCCGCGCAGCGCCGTGCCCCACAGAGCCTCGGCCGGGGCTGCGGTGGGTAAGTCGTGTTTTAAAGCGCGCAGCGCACCCGCACCCTCCTCCGCGGGTCCCCTCCTCAATAAAGGCTGACCCTCCGCGCCGCTCGGGGCTTTCCCCAGGAAAAACAAACAAAAAAAACCCCAAAAAAACCCCAAATCAGCGCTCCCCCGGCTTAACTGGCCGCCAAAGGTAAGCGCCCGCGGCCGCGGGTCCCGCTCCGGAGGCTGCGCGCCTCTGCGCGGGGGCGGAAGGAAGGGGCGCGGAAGGGGCGCGGGTGGCGGAGCGGCCGCTTACCTGGGCCGGGCCCCTGCGCGGGTGGTCGCCGCGCCGCGCCTTCCCTGCGCGCTTTCCCTGCGCGCCTCTGCGCGCCTCTGCGCGCCCACGCGTGTCGGTGGCCCCGGGCAGGGAGCCGCGGGCGGTGGGGTTGCGCGGCCGGGGTGCTGCGCGCCGGCGGAGCGGTGTTGCGCGGCGTTGCGCGGCGTTGCTGCGCGGCTCTCTGCGCGGCTCTGCGCGGGGGTGGCGGCGGCGCGGCCGAGTCTCCGGGTTTTTGGGGGGTTTGGGTTTTTTCTTTTTTTTTTTTTTTTTTCCTCCCCCCCTCCCGAGCAGAAGGGCGGAGAGCCGGGCGCTGCCGGGAGCCGGCGCGCCGAGGTGCCCGGGCTAAAAGGCAGGAAGCAATTAAAACTCCTCCTTTCGGATTAACAACCAAAAATTGATCGATCTGTCAGGAATACTGTTGATTTATGAAAGGTGCTTATTTCCTTGGTATGGAGAATTTTATGTTCTCTAGGTGAAACGGAGTTCACCCAGCTCCAGAGCAGATTGATGTTTTAATAAAAATAAATAAAGGGGGAAAAAAAAAAAAAAAGAAAAGGGAGGGGGGGGGGGGAAGAAAAAAAAAAAAAGGTAGCCTGGTCTTTGGGGACATCAAGTCTCAAATCGCGGAGTTAGACTAACAAATCCCAGCGCCTTATCTTTCCGGTCCGTATCTTTTAACCCAACGCCTGCAACCTGCGGGGCAGCGCCGGCGCCTTTTACCCACCCGTAAAGTTTGGATAGGGTGTTGAAAAGTTGAGGTAAAGGCACGATGGGTGCTGCGGGGCCCGAATGGGCTGGGGGTGGGGGGTGGGTGGGGGGGTAGAGCAGCGGTTCGGCCGGCGGCGGGGTCCGCGGGCGCGGTGCGCGGCCACCCGCGCAGTGTCCTGTAGATGGCACACGGTCCCCACGCTAGAGCCGCGGCCGCCTGCTCTGCGGCGAGGTGGGGGGGGGGGGGGGTTGGAAAGCGCGAGAGCAATGTGGAGCTCAGCACTTGTTGTTGACCACCCCCCCCCTCAAAAAAAAAAAAAAAAAAAAAAAAAAGAAAAGGCAGCCTCGCCTTTGCCACGGGCGCTGGGAAATTCGCGTGGAATTGCAGCCCCCGAGGGCGCGGGATTTTGCGCCCAGCGCGGAGGTGGCCGAACGTGGGAGCGGGGGAAGGCGTCGGGGATGCGGGAGCCGGGAGGAGGAGGGAGGAGGAGGAGGAGGAGGAGGAGGAGGGGGCGGCCGGGCCCGCACCCCCCCCGCAGCCCGCGGGGCCCGGCCGGGCGCCCCGGGACGTTGGCTCCGCGGGGGCGGCGGCACCGGGACAAGGTGCTGGGGGCGGCCCGGAGGAGCGGGCGCTCGCCTTCCCCCCCCTTTTCCCCCCGTTTTTGTTTCTGCACGGCCCCCAGCTGCGCCCCGGGCAGCCTCGGCGCCCGGCGCTTTTCCTCCCCGTTTCCATCTCCTACCGAAAATGCAAATCGCGGCGCTGCGGCCTTTTTAAAAAGTTAAATTAGCGACGGCTCGAAGTGGCTCCGGCAGCACGGCAAACACACCCGGCCGGGCAGGGGGGGCTCGCCCGGCTCGGCCAGCGCCGCTTGCGCCGCTCCGGCAGCGGGGTTCGGGGGGGGCCGCGGCTCGGGGGTCCCCGCTGGAGCCCCCCCCCGGGCCGGCCGGGCGGGGAGGGCTGCGGGGGAGCGGGGCTCTGCTGCGGCCCCGCACGCCGCCGGCCGCGCCTGGGGCCGGGATTGTGGAAAAGAGCGGCTGCGGCTTGCGGGGAACGGTGAGGCAGCGGCGGGCGGGGGGCGAGGGGCCGGGGGCCGTCCCCCGGGGTGCGGCGGGGGGAGTGGGTGTCCCCCCCCCCTCCGCCCCGGCCACCCGCGTCCTGCCCGGGCGGCGGAGCGGTGCGCTGCCCCGAGCCCGGGCACGGTGTCCCCGGTGCATGATGTCCCCGGTGCACGGTGCCTGGTGCACGGTGCCTGGTGCCCGGTGCACGGTGTCCCCGGTGCACGGTGTCCCCGGTGCGTGATGTCCCCGGTGCACGGTGCCTGGTGCACGGTGCACGTTGTCCCCGGTGCACGGTGTGCCCGCTGCATGATGTCCCCGGTGCACGGTTCCCGGTGCACGGTGCCTGGTGCACGGTGCACGGTGTCCCCGGTGCCCGGTGTGCACGGTTCCCGGTGCACGGTGTCCCTGGTGCACGGTGCCCGGTGCACGGTGTCCCCGATGCCCGGTGCACGGTGCGTGGTGTCCCCAGTGCCCGGTGTTTGGTGCACGGTGCCCGGTGCATGGTGTCCCCGGTGCCCGGTGCTTGGTGCACGGTGCCCGGTGCATGGTGTCCCCGGTGCCCGGTGCATGGTGCCCGGTGCCCGGTGCCCGGTGCCCCTGGTGCCCGGTGCATGGTGTCCCCGGTGCCCGGTGCATGGTGCACGGTCCCGGGGTGCACAGTGTCCCCGGTGCACGGTGCTTGGTGCACGATCCCCGGTGCCCGTGCAGGGTGTCCCCGATGCCCGGTGCATGGTGCACGGTGCCCGGTGCGTGGTGTCCCCGGTGCACGGTGCCCGGTTCCCGGTGGCCGCGGCGGAGCGGGCGGTGGGCGCGCCGGTGCCGTGCCGGAGCACCTACCGCCGTCCGCCCCGGGGAGAAAAGTACTCGTGACAGCGGAAAGTTGCTCCCGGCCGGTGCGGCGGCGGCTCCCGTTCCCTCCCCGCCCCGGGCAGCGGCCGCTCCGAGCCGGCCTCGCCCCGCGGCGCCGGGATTTGGCCGGGGGGGGGGGGGGGGGGTTCGTGGGTCCCTCCCGGGCAGAGCGTCGGGGGAGAGCGAGCCCTGAGCAGGAAAGAGTTAAGGTTTATATTATTCAGTAGAGGTCTTGTTAGGATGTAATCTGCATTTTCTAACTACTGCGTAATAAAAAGTGAGAAGTTTTGAGACACCTTTCTTGATTATACCTTTGGCGATACTTTAGGTTTTACATTTAATTTGCATTTTGTTCTTAGTGAATATTGAAGTCTTGAGTGGAGGATTGAATTTTATTAGGACATCTGGACTGACAATATCAAATCAGACACCAACGTCCCAGAGCATGCTAAAATTTCAGAGTTAATTAGAACGAAGTGTGTTTAATTAAAGCCAATTATAATATCTGAAATTATCTGATCGATCCGTGTTTGTGCAGTCGGGGCCGGTTTAGATCGTTCTCGCCGCACGACGGGACCCGTCCGGCCACCGACCCCCCCCCGCCGCCCCCCGCTGCGCCCCCACCCGCACCCCACCGCGGGGGCTGCGCGGCCCCGTGCCGGCGGGCACCCGCGTCCCACCCAAAAATCCTCCCCCGGGCCCCGTGGGGAGCGGGGAAACGGCGGCGGGGGAGCGGCCCCGGAGCATCCCCGGGCCGGGCAAGGGCAGCGCCGGGGCCGCGCCGTCGGGCACCGGGAGCCGGGAGCCGGTGCGGGATTTTCCCTTCCGAGGAACCGGTCTCCTCGGTTGCCGGGGCTGGCGTGCAGGCACGGGGGAACTTTCAGCCCTTCTTTTCCTTCCCCCCCCCCCTTTTTTTTTTTTTCCCCTTTTTTTTTCCCCCCTTTTTTATTTTTTTTTTTTTTTTAAGAGCTAATTCTTGATTTAACAATATCGCGGCGCCGGCCCGCGGAGCCGCGCCCGCCGGAGCGCAGGGCCAAGCGCTGCTCGGAGTAAAACACCCCTGCACCCACCGGGAGTTTCTTTCCCCCCGCGGAGCCCGGCCGCGGGCCGCCGCAAAGGCGCGGTAGATACGCGCTTGGCCCGCCCGGGGACTCCGGCCCCGACGCCGCTGCCCAAAAGCCCCGGCCCGGGGGGGGGTAGGGATGGGGGGGGGGGTCCCCCCCTTGCGCCCTGCACCGCCCCCGCGGAGCCGGCTCCCTGCCCCGCCGTCCCCCGCTCGCTTCCCAGCCGCGTTGCATTCCCGGCAATGGGAATTCTCCCGCTGAAACGGGGCCCGAGCCGCCCCAAAAGGCGGGCGGCGGGGGCTGGCGAGCAGGGCCGGAGCCCCCCCGGGGCGGGGGGGGGGGGGGGGGGGGCAAGCCCCTGGCTGCGGGGCGCAGGAGGGGGGGTCCCTGCTGCTGGAGGAGGGGGGCCGGGGTGCTCCCAAAGCCCGGCGGCAGCACCCAGCCCTCGCTGGGGCTCCGCTCCCGGGCGCCGGCCCGGCCTCCCGCCGTGGGCGCAAGCTGCGCGGCCCCCCGCGCAAGGCCGGGCCGGGGGGTCCCCCCGGCGCTGCTCCCCGCGCTAATTACCTCCTCCGCCGCGCCTCTCCCCGGGAATTTACACCCTGGAGTAGCCGCCGGCCCCCGCCCCAAGAGCGGGGCCGCCGCACCCGCGCAGCCGCCGCTCTGTTGAAAATCCCCGAAAATACAAATTTCTCGCTGCTCCGCAGGCAGGGGAGAGGAGTTAGGAGGGGTTTGTTTGGGGGGGGAAGCGGGCATAAATTACACCTACTGTAAGCCAGCCCGTTAGTAACGCAGGCGCCTTCAAACAATAAAAATTGAAATATTGCGCCCGGGCGGGCTTGCGCGGGGCCCGGCCGTGCCCCCCACGGCAGCGGGGAGCGGGCGGAGGGCAGGGCCGGGGCCGCTGCTCGCCTTTCCCGGCGGGATTTTCCGCTGGGGGGAAAAAAAAAAAAAAAAAAAAGTTTTCCTGCGGTGTGGAGCGGCTCCGCGGGGCGCGGAGCGGGGCGGCCCGGCCCGCGCAGGTCCGCGGTGGAATTGACGGCGAAGTAAAGACGGGCTGAAAGTTTTGGGGATTTCAGGCGTGAAAGGTGAAATGTGGGGAAGGGCGGGGGGGGGGAGTGGAGTGGTGATGGTGATAGTCCCCGAGGGGATTGTCCCGAGGAGAAGGGGGAAAAAAAGAAAATAATATAAAAAAATAAAGTTTTGGAGGCTCCTGGACGGGCGGTGGGGATGAGGCTATCAATTTTAATCTGCGCGACCCACGGACGGCGTGTGATGATGTGTTATTATGCGGGGGAAGGAGGACGGGCTCCCAGCCGTGATTTATCGCGACAGAGGAGCTCTCCCCGCCCGGTGCCAGCGCGGCTGCGGAGCGCCCCGGGCGTGGAGGGTGGGGGGGGGGGGCGTCGCGGAGCGGGGCCGGGGGGGGGCGGGGGGGACACGGGGGAGGGGGAGGGGGACACACACGACACGGGGACAGCTGGGCTGCGGCCATCTGACCGGTTCCACCGGTGAC
>NC_134652.1:2007476-2012476 GCF_030463565.1 Pelecanus crispus
CCAAAAAAAAAAAAAAAAAAAAAAAGCGCAACCTCGCAGTGTCGCCGGCTGCAGTTACACTTTTTCTTTTCTTTTTTTTTCTTTTTTTTTTTTTTTTTTTTTTTAACCACCAAACTGGAACGCCATCCAACTCGCTGCACAGAAGTACTCAGTAAATTGTTTATGTCGTGCCAATACAGGACAGATTGAAGAAGGAAGCAAGACTTGAACTGGGCTTTTCTCCTACTGATCACAGGGAGTAAAGTCATCTCTTATATTCCAGTCGCCAAGGAGAGAGAGAGAAAATCAAGCAACAACCAACCCACCCCGTATCTGACATTTCCCTCAATTTTAACCCCTTTTGGTTAGGAGCTGGTTTTGCCCAAATTTGTTTTAATGTTTGGGATTCAGGAAAATATACCAAGAGGTGGGACGACCATGAAAGAAGAACCGCTGGGCAGTGGGATGAATCCCGTCCGCTCGTGGATGCATACCGCGGGGGTAGTGGATGCTAACACGGCCGCCCAAAGGTACGTCTGCCAAATCCTCTCCCGGCGGTTTTCTCCTCCTGTATTTCTCATCCCGGCCGTAAATCCCCCCCCCCACCCCCCCCCGCCCGCCCCGTATCAGTTACAGCCTCCCCGCTCCGCGCCGCTCCGCGCTCCCCGCATCCCCCCGCGGCCGCGGAGCCTGCGCGCCCCTTCCCGCCGCTCTCACCCACGCCTTGTCTTGTTTTCTCCCGCAGCGGCGTGGGGCTGGCTCGGGCACATTTCGAGAAACAGCCGCCTTCCAATCTCAGAAAATCCAATTTTTTCCACTTCGTCTTAGCTCTGTACGACAGGCAGGGGCAGCCGGTGGAGATTGAGCGAACAGCTTTTGTGGACTTTGTGGAGAAAGAGAAAGTAAGTCTGCCTGTTATCTTAATTTTTTTGATTTTTTTTTTTTTTAAAAAAAACCCAAACAGCACCTTTAAGCGTGATTTATTTGACCAAAAATAATTTTCAGCCCCGGCAGCCCTAACCGCACTCCAGAGGCGCCCGGACCACGTGCGGGTCCCCCCCGTCCTTACGGCCGGCTCCGAATAAATCCCGGGTTTAGCAACTTAATCGCCGCGTCCCCGACTTAATTTTAACGCCGGGAAAACGGCTAAACGTGACATATTTGCACCGGGATAATGACATCATCAGCGCTCCACAAAGTGGGCTGAATTGCTTTGCAAACTGTTCGTGCCGAGCCGCTGCGGGGACGAGAAAAATGGGCGGCAGGAGGAGGGAGAGATTTTTTTTTTTTCCCCTTTTTTTTTTTCTTCCCCCCCCCCCCCCCCCAATGCTAAATGTAATTATTTATCGTTACTTGCAGGAGCCAAACAATGAAAAAACTAACAATGGGATTCATTATAAACTTCAGTTATTGTATAGCAACGGTAAGTTGTCGTTACCTCGTTTTTGAACGCCCGCCCGCCGCGGCAAAGTCTTACTTTCCCTTTCAAGGCCCTTTTGGAGAAAGGATATAAAGATTTTTTTTTTTTCTTTTTTTTCTTTTTTTTTTTTTTTTGGAGATTAAAATTACACGCGTGTAAACACGGCTCTTTCCGTGGCACAGAAGGAAAGCAAAACATAACCGATCGATAAGTCAATGGTACTTCACATGATTAACCGGTCGGTCTTGAAGTGGAAAGTAAAAAAAAAAAAAGAGAAAAAAAAAAAGGGGGGTGGGGGGATCGATGGCTGCTCCGGCAGAACGGCACTTTTAAGGGACTTTTCTCACTTTTGCGCATTAATAGCAATTCTTGGGATGGGGTGGGGGCGCGGAGCAGCGGAGGGGGGCCCGGCCCGGGCGCTGCGGGCCCCCCAAAAGCGCGGGGGGACGCGGGGGGACGCGGGGCTCGCCAGCCCCCGCTGCCTCGCCTGTGGCCCCCGGACCGCGGCCGGGGGGGGGCTGGGGCACGGCCCCCCGGGCGCCAGGCGCGGGAGTGGGCGAGAGCCCTGTCTGCAGGGCAGCTCTGGGTTTTTGCTCTTTTTTTTTTTTAATTATTATTTTTTTTTTATTTTTATTTTTATTTCGAATTCTGCCGCCAGTGCCGGCCCCCGTCCCTCGCGGTGAATTGCCTGAGCTCCTGCTTGCACTCTGCAATTTGGGGGGGTGTGGGGGGGGTGGCGGTGGCTCTCCAAATCCTAACGGGAATGCGTCCCCGCTTCCCCCCGCAGGCGTCAGGACAGAGCAGGACCTGTACGTCCGCCTCATCGACTCCATGACCAAACAGGTGAGAAAGTTCGCGCTTCTCCTCGCCCGCCGGCGAGCCGCCTTTGCCCCGGGCCCTTGCTTGGGAGGGGCGGGGGGGGGGTCAGCCCGAGCGACCGCACCCACTGCTGATCCCCCCGGGGGGCGGCGGCTCCCCCAAACCGCGGAAAGGTGCGTTCGGGGCTGCGGAGGCAGCGCGGGGCAGCGCCGGTGGCACCGAGCACCACGTCATGGCAGCAGATGGCTGATATAATTAATTTAGCGAGGGAGAGAGGAAAGGAAAAACCCCAGCAAGTTGCCCAGATTTATTTTTAAACGCGCTTTTTCCCCCCTTCGTAACTTTTTTATTTTTGGGGTGGGGGACGGTATTTTTCCTGGGTGAGAAAGGGGCACCCCCCTTCCTCAGGCACTGCGAAAGCGGCCAGAATCCCTCCTTTTTTTTTTTTTTTCCTTTATTTCTTTTATAACGCGGCGATCTAGTAACGCCAGACGTTTATTTGGATTTAAAAGTTAAATGTGCTGAGGTGAAAAGTCATCTTGTTCTCCTCTAGTCCATATTCACCTCTCAGCCCCCCATCTCCATAATTCAAACTCCGTGCTCCAGGGGTCACCCCATCCCGTCCATTTCCCTGAGATCAGCTCCTGTTTCTTCCTCAAACCTCTGTCATACCTTGTAAATAACATAATTACAAGCAGTTCCTTATTAAATTATTTAACCTGTCTCGCTCAACTTTGCCGATGATAACTACGTGTTATCAGCGTTGCACCGCAGCAATTAAAGGCAGAAAGCTACTCGCTAGCTTGGGATTTAATCAACTTTTTTTTTTTTTCCCCTCTCCCGGAGAGACATTTCACTTTTTTTTGGTTGGTGGGGTTTTTTTGTTTGGGTTTTTTTATTTTTTTTTTTTTTTTTTTTGGGTGGGGTGGGGTGGGGGGAAGAAGGTGAGAATGGGGAATAATTTACAGCCTTCTGGAAATCAGATAGCAGAGCTGGAAATTCAAACCGCTCCAACCAAGCTGCCGGGTTTTAACACTCCCGGCCGAGGCAAAGCCCGCCCGCCTCCCTTCTTTTGGGCTAACTTTGGAGTCCCCGAGCATGGGGCAGGCGGGACCCTCCCGACGGGGCCGGGATGGGGCCGGGATGCGCCCCGGGATGGCCCCGGGATGCGCCCCGGCAGCGGCGCGGAGCCGCCGGGCGCAGCCGCGCTCCCAGCCCGCAGAAACTTTTTGACTTTTCTCGCCTGGAATGGGGTGGGATGGGAAGGCCGGCAGCAGGAAAAGCCCGCGGCTTCCCCCCGAGGCGAAGCAGAGCTGACAGGCGAGGTGCAATTCCTCTGACAAAGGCGAAGGCGTTGCGCCCTTCCATAATTATTTCGCTGGGCTACAGAGGAGCCCTTTTAAACTCTGGAGCGCTCTCGAGTTGACAGTGTGGGTTTATTTCCTTTGTATATGGCAGCTAAATGTTTTCGGAAATCGCTGGAGTAGTCTAATTAAGAGGCTTCCATCGGCGGCTCTAAGTTTCGTTCGCGATGAATAACGGAGCAGAGAGGACGGGGTTTAAGTGCGCTTTTATTGTTCGCCCGGGCTCCGCACCTCTGCAGCAGAAAGTGCTAAAAATAACGGCTTTTAATCTGCCCTCGCTGACGGGAGAGGGGGAAAGGGAGGGGGAAAAAAAAAGGAAAAAAAAAAATAGCCCAGTAACTGATCAAAGAGTCAATGGCGCTGAACCGACAGTTTATGGATTTCTGTTTGTGCGACAAAATAAAAAATAAATCACTGATAAATACGTGGCTTCATCAGAGGAAAAGTAACAATCACCAGAAGTTATCCGGCGCGCTGCAACAACAAACATTCGCAGCCGCAGGGCTGCTCGTTGTGTCCGCGCTGCGATATATTCCGATATATATTCCGATATCGCTTCTTTTTTTCTTTTTTTTTTTCTTTAATTGCACAACAATACCCGGCGGGGGGGACACGGGGACCCCCCCCTCCCCGTGGCCCTGCCGCTCCCCGGGGCTGGCCGGGCGGGGAGCGGGGCGGAGGGGCCGGGCTCATCAAACCCCCCGCTAATTAAGAGCGGGGGAGCTTGCGGGGGGCGCCGGCGGGTGCGTGCGTGTGTCCCGGCCCCGCGGGTGCCGAGCGTGGAAGGGTCGCGGGTGGGCGAGCCCTCCCGGCGGGCAGGCAAGGAAGCAGGCGAGCAAGCAGGCAGGCAGGCGAGCAAGCAGGCGAGCAAGCAGGCAGGCAGGCGAGCAAGCAAGCAGGCATGCAAGCGAGCAAGCAGGCAAGCAGGCGAGCAAGCAGGCATGCAGGCGAGCAAGCAGGCAGGCAAGCAGGCGAGCAAGCAGGCAGGCAGGCGAGCAGGCAGGCATGCAGGCGATCAAGCAGGCAGGCAGGCGAGCAGGCAGGCATGCAGGCAAGCAGGCAGGCAGGCATGCAAGCAGGCAGGCATGCAGGCGAGCAAACAGGCATGTAGGCAAGCAAGCAGGCAGGCATGCAGGCGAGCAAGCAGGCAAGCAGGCGAGCAAGCAGGCAGCTCGGAGCCCGGCGAGGCGCTTCCCCCAGGCCGGCGGGCGGAGGGGCTGAGCGGGCACCTCTAGCTCCGCACCATCTGTTAAAGCCCATGCTCAAAACCCACTCAGCCGTGCGCCCAGACACTGCCTTTTTAACCAGAGAAAAATCATTGTTAGCAGTTTCAAAATAAACACCAGATTGCCCATTAGCACTTTCTCTTCCCAAATATCATCCAGTAATAACCATATTGCCGCGCGCGCTCCTGGGAT
>NC_134652.1:2017476-2022476 GCF_030463565.1 Pelecanus crispus
CTGGGAGCAAGCTGCAGCAAATGTGGAAGGAGAGCACGGGCGTGAAAGAGCTCTGTGAGAGCAAGAGTCCTCTGAACCAGCTGACGCGTATTTTCAATCCCCGATATTTATGCTTGCTCCGTCCGTGTGTGAACAGTTTGTTACCTGAATTTGTTGCCGGTGTTGAATTTCGGGTTTGTGTTTCCTCTGGAGCATCCCAGAACAACATTTCCCCATCAAATTTGTGGGTCAGTTTACAGTTTCCCATAAGAAGCGTTACGTTTTGGTTAGTTGGCTTAAAAAAAAAAAAAAAAAGAATTATAGACAATATGCTTCACTAGATCCTTTTGTCCTTTGGATACATTTAGCAGCTTTTGACCAGATAAGGCATATTTGTCCTCAGGATACGAACCAATAATTCAATCCTGAATTGAGATCTATGGCCACCCATTTGTTCCAGCCCACACTAGGAGTCTCTGTGATAGTCTGAATTGTTTATCGCACCGGTGGAAAAAAAAAAAAAAAAAAAGAAGTACACCCCCCCCCCCCCCCTTATGCACCTCAGGAATAATAATTTGGTAGCAACGAAGATATTTTAAATACATTTATGTAATTATACCTTCCCATCCTGCAGTGGGCTTTAAATGTAAAAACAAAACCAGAGGCCTTGGAAGCAGTCTTGTGTGTCGCACGCCTCTGCGACCTTTTAATTCACTGAGAATTTTTATTTAGGTGGACTCGGTGTTTCTCACGAAGCATGGCTGAGTGTCTACACTTTTATTACTGTATACATTTAAGTATCTTCTGGCATATCGGGGCTATTCATACAGCACAGTAACTCACGTATTAAAGAACAAACCCACCATAAATTGCAGCGCAGTCAGTAAAAAGATGCCACGGAAAAAGTGTCCCTGGGAAATTAGATTGACCCAAAGAAAAGCAAATAAAAGAAAGGAAAAGGCCCATATTTTCTTTGCGGTGTTGCTGAAAAGGATGGGAGTATCATTTTCATAGTGGAATAATGTTTTCTGGGAAAACACAAAAGCAGATGTTCCTCATTAGGAACACCCATTGTCTACATATCACAACTATGAACAGATAAATCTCTCCTATTTCACCCATACATTCCAAGGGCTGTAAATGATTACAGGATGCCGCTGCAACTGCTAAACCAAAACCACACTCTGTGCTAAAACCCTTCCTCGGTGCCACCATCATATATTGCATTAGAAGGTATGGAAATCCCTGCTCGGATCCACCCGCTCAGTTTTTCCTTTCCTTCCCGGGCTGGGGGGTACCCGAAGGCCGGGTGTCCGACTGCGGAGCACCGCCAGGAGCGGCGGCGGGGCAGCCGGGGCGCAGGATCGCGTCCCTGCCCAAAGGCTCGCGGAGCGGCGGCTCGCTCGCGGAGCGGCGGGTCCGGATGCGCTCGCGGTGCATCGCCGATCGCGCGCTCGGCAGCGGCTTTCCAGATGGTGCCATCACAGTCCTACTGCTAGTTGGCATCTCCGTGGGTAGTAAATGCCCCCCTCCCCAATAAATCTGGCATTATTCTATAGAGTTTAGGAGACTTATCATTCCAAGTGTGTCCTACTTTCCTGTATGGAAGCCAGACATCTGTTTATCCCATTTCTTTCATACGGAGTTTGGAATAGCTTTAGTTTGGGGGAATAAAAAGTTTTGTCATATTTAACAGCTGTTACAAAATTTCAATCCCGTAGGCTCTTAAAATACTTTTCGACTGACCTCAGATTTTGTAGATAATTGACATCGCTGGTAGCCACCCCCTTTAACCTTTCCCTGGCTGTAATTTCAGATTATTTTCCTTAAACGAGTCGATTGTTCGTGCCGGGGTTTGTCGGGTTTGGGGTTTTTTGGGTTGTTTTGGTTGGTTGGTTGGGTTTTTTCACGCCAGCTTCCCGGTGCCGAGCTCTAGTGCCTTCCTACTCCGCGTTTACACCTTCGGCGGGGTGGCGGAGCGGCGGCTGGAGGGCGATGGGGGTTTTTTTCGTCAGCAGCGTTTCCTTTCACTTCCCGTCACAAAGGTGAGAGCCGCTGACCTTTGCTGGCAGTCCCGGCCGCTGAATTATTCATGTGATTGACTTTTTGTCAGTGCACACAGTTGTGCTCTGGGACATTTTATTCATTTACCTCATTTAAAGCGCCTTTCTGCACCTGTTCAAGTATTAATATCATGTAATTTGGGCCTAATGCCGATTTTGCTGAACACTCATTATATTTTTTATTAGCTATATTTCCAAACGATTATGTATGATTATTACCAAGCCTTACAAACAGCAATGGGTTATTCCCTAGACCTTTACATCTTCTTGTCAGGTTGTTTTCAGAAGCAAGGAGGATAAACATTTGACCAGTCCCAATGTTTTTATTCCTACTCCATATCCAACCAGAGAACTTAAAGCTTTTTCCCTTATGGCTTTGCGAAAGCATGATTAAATCCAACTCTGCAGAAGCTGTACAAATGCCAGCATTTATAAGGTCAACGCTTTTGTTAAAAATGCTATGTAAATGAGGATCTGCAAAAAGGGACATTAAATAAAATTAAATTCATTGTCTTCTTTAATGTCATTTACATTTTGGCTAAGCCCTGGCCTGTCAAGGAGGATTTTTTAAATAATTTTAATTACACATCATTTAGGGATCCAAGGTTTTCTATTCAGTAGCATTTGGATAACCTGCAAAATGGTGACTGTTTATTAACTTCTTAAATGACAACTTGTCATTTCATCTGCATAATGCAACGAAAACAGACCAGTTTGGTGTCATTTTTTTTAAATTCTTATTTCTCTTTAAGATGTGCACCCAACTACTGGAAGAAGAGACCTTAGGATAGCTCGGCCGCTCTTTTGCTTTCATTGTCCTGTTGGTGCTAGTTCAGAGTATATTAAAAAATTACGACTTTCCTGGGCAACCAGTTCTTTAAAAAATTTCCATGGGAAACCCGACATTGATTTTTTTTTTTTTTTCTTTTTTTTTTTTTTTCCTTAAGAATGTGGTATCTTGTAGATTAATGGGTATAGCTGCAAGGGATACGTTTGCAGACGGGGGTAGCGAGGCTGGCGTTTGAAGCGCGCAGGTATGAACCCCGCTCTCCCATCAAAAAGCAAACGCCGGCGCCCGTGCCGGGGAAGGAGAGGCCGCAGCGCAGGGCGCACGCGGGCTCTCCGCGCGCACGTAGGCGCGGAAAAGAAAACGGCAAATCAGAGTCACCCCTGTAAGTCAGCAACGCTGAGCCCAGGGACGCCCCAGAAAGAGGACCGTGCGCGTGCTTCCGTCTCTCCTCTTCTTTCTTTTCCACCTAAGTCGCAGCGTTTCCGTCGTTCCCCCCTTCGTCCCTACCCTTAATCGGCGCGCGACCCGCCGTCCGGGAAACTGTGGCGATACCTGGGCTGCCGGCGGAGGGACGCGCCGGCGTGCGGCTCCGAGGCCATTGTTCTCCAGTAAATCCCAAAAGCGCTGGAGGAGACTCCCGCACCGCTTTCCCCCCCTGTATAACGCTCGGTTATTTGTCTGAAGCCCAAAGCATTGCCCGGCTGCAGTAGGAGGGAATAATAAAATCGCGTGCTTTTGTGAGAAAGGAAGAGAGGGGGAAGGGATTTAAGCAAAGCTGTCAAAAACTATACTACGGGAGGTACCCTGATACAAACCATCCCGGGCTTCTGTTGCAGCCTTATCAGGTGAAAAGCAAAGATACTGCCAGAGCCTGTAATTTTGTTAGGATGCCTTTGATGAATTGGATTAGGTTATGGAAAAATCTTTCAAACTCAGAGCTCTGGTACGCGAGCTTCCAGGAAGTAAATAATTACTCTCAGACAGCAGATAATTAAAAAAAACAACCTGTGAAACGCAAAGTGGTAGAAATGGGTTTAATAAGGGCTCCTTTTCTAACGTGCAGATATTTCGGGGGGCCGGGGGTAGGAGCAGCCCTGGCGCAGCCGTGTTGGGTTACCCCTAGGGCCGGGGGAGTGCTTTGCCGGGCTGGAGGAGGTGGAAATTCCAGGCTGGGAGGATGGAAATTGTCACCGGGGATGCCAGGGGGTGATTGACACGCGGGGCGAGGGGAAGGGGACCCGGCAGCTCAACCTGCGCTTGGCAGCCCCGCCGCAGCTCGCGCTCCAGGAAAATGAAAGCCATTCACTCGGGTCAAGCTGCCAGCGGACAAGCTCCTCTTGTTTGTTTATCTTAACAGCAAATCTCGCAAAAATGTTTGCGGTCGAAGCTGTACATAATACGACGTTATACTGGCATTATTAATGCCCTAGTAAAATAAAGATGTAGCTGCTCTTTCGAAAAAAATCCGAAGCTGGGGAATTTTACAGGCTGAGGGGCGCTCTGGATTTCGCGAGATCCAGTGATTTGGCTTTTCTGTTAACTGTTTTGGTTCGTTAGCATTTCGAGCCGAAGAAAACTCGCTCGTTCCTTGGTATATCAGCTCAGCTGAAACAGAATACGGCTGGCTCAGTTCGAGGTTTTATTTTGTTATTGCACAAACTCTCCTTATTTCTCGAGGATGGAAAAAATCCAGAGTGCAAATAGCATTTGTTAGGTGGAAGGGGAAGGTATTTGTTCCGCAGGGTTTGGAGATTCTGGTATGTCGAGGCTGGAGGCAAATTACCAAAAAAAAAAAAAAAAAAAAAAAAGGGTTGGGGGGGAGGCGAAATCTGTGATACTTTCAGCAAAAGTTTCACAGCCAGAAAATTATACAGAGCCCATCATCGCATGGCGGCGGTGCCAGAAGTGCAGAGAGTAAACTGCAGCATCTGAACGCAGCGGTAAGGATAGCGTTGTGTTTTCCCAATAATTCACTAGGAAATGAGTTTAACATGTGTGGAAAGGAAGGGGCTTACATTTGTGTTGTTGTAAGACATGTAGCATAGGCCCAGCTAGCGGAAGGAGTCGGCTCCAGCTTGTCTCTCGTGAAAGACGAAACACGGTTACACATCTGGTGAGAAAGAGCAGTTCATTTGCCCAGACAGCTCGCTCCGCGCTGCCGCTGAAAG
>NC_134652.1:2027476-2049976 GCF_030463565.1 Pelecanus crispus
GAATGTCATCTGTGCTAAGGAAGGGAAAATGAAGCGTGATATCGGGAAAATCCATGTCACCGCTTCTTTTACAAGTCCTCTAAGCTAACAGTAAATTTTGCTTGGTGTTGAACTAAGTTAAATTAAATATTCTTTAGCCTAATTACAAGGCATTTAAATAAAAGGCTGAATGGAAAGTGTTAAGTAACTAGGAAAAAATTATTCAATCGAAAACTTGTTACGCCTTTTCTAGCATTTTGTCTTGTTTCTAACCCTTGCTGGTTACTCCTGGCAACTAATTGGTTCTCATCCATAGCATCCAAGTATTGTGGAGGCCAGGCCATCTGAAAGAAATTATCCAGTCTTTAACATCCAGAAGTTTACAGTTATATAATGATGGAGAAAACCACAAACCCTGTGGGATGGCAAATTTTAGAGGTACTTTTAAAATGAAATTATCCAGCCAAACCTACAAGACAACTCTCTTGTACTTAAGACAATAGCTGCAATCTGGAATTAATTTTTTTGTGATAGGGCAAATCCAATTTGCTTCTTTAACTGTTGATTAAGGAATCAGTTCTACAAGGCTGTCCCCCATAAGTATTTGCTGTTTATTTGTCTGTGGAAAGCTGCTGGAATTCCCTCCAACTGGGAGTGCTGGGTCAGACGTGGCCATAATGAAGAGCAGTCTGGCAACGTTCGGTTCCTCTGACTGGGCTTGTTTGTGTTGAAGAAATAGTTTGCTTTTTTAGCAGCAAGCTGAGCCTACCAAATCACTGCTCGTGATTCAGGCAGCACAATTTAAGGCAGGGATGTAGAAACCTGTCTTATTTACCCAGGGTACATTTCAGTATACAGGCGGAAAATGCAATAAATAACTATTAATTAAATATGACTTTAAATAAGGTAGAATTGAACTTACTTTGAAAGCCCAGAGACTATTCCAATGCGAGAAGGAGGCTTAAGAAAATTTCACAAGCCAACACCGAGAAACCCCCGCAACTACTACGATAAGAGTAACGCAATCTTCATGGAAAACGGAGCGCTTGGCCCCTCTGGTTCCCCGAACTGAGGCAGGACATTCAAACCAGCTGAAAAATAAAATAAGAACATATGACAGGATAGAAATGCAAACTTTAATGTGTTCAACCATGTCATTAAGATTTCTTAAATGCAACTGCGGTTGCTGCAGTAACTGCGGTAGAAGCAGTGGAGCTCCATGGAGGTTTTGGTTTGCTGTGCTTGGGTGTGAACACGGCTTGGAGCAGCAGCTCCGAGGTGGTTTATGTGACAGTAAGTGACAATGTGAAATGTGCACGGTGTCATTCTTTATGCGTAAGGGTCATATTTATGTATGGAAATCCATCTTATAGGACCAGATTTCTATGACAGACAGAAAAATAAATGCAACTGTGAAGACAGTAGTCTTTCTACTGTTCTTATTAATTTTTTAAAGCCAAGGATATAGAAACGTGGCCATGTAAACAACTGTACTTGACCAAAGAGCCCAGAAGGAGTTAAGGTATTGGAGATGTCACACATGTAATCACCCTTCTGTCTCATTACCTGCTCTTTTGCTTTTGTGTATGCAAGTTTTCTGCTGTCTGGGAAGTGATCTAAGCATGACTTCCACCGTTCCTGCCTGTGGAGGTCTATAGGATGATTCAGACAGCCGTGCTCATGCGGGTTTCCCTGCTATCCTTCCTATGCAGATCAGCTCCCTGGCGTGCCGAACCCGGCTGGAAAGTAAATAAATTACCTTGTGTACCGTCTTTGAACTATTAGAGTGCCTCTTGTAGCTTCTCAACCATGATGCCTTACGTGACCTAGGGACATCCCACTGCTCCTGCGTCGCTGTGAAATTTCATGTTCTCCTTGATCACTTCTAAGTATTCATTACAGAATCATAGAATCACAGAATGGTTTGGGTTGAAGGGACCTTTAAAGGTCATCCAGTCCAACCCCCCTGCCATGGGCAGGGACATCTTCCACTCGATCAGGTTGCTCAAAGCCCCGTCC
Organism: Pelecanus crispus; assembly: GCF_030463565.1. Taxonomy (NCBI): domain Eukaryota; kingdom Metazoa; phylum Chordata; class Aves; order Pelecaniformes; family Pelecanidae; genus Pelecanus; species Pelecanus crispus. The sequence continues at coordinate 2,029,475 of NC_134652.1, forward strand.
AACCTGACCTTGAATGTTGCCAGGGATGGGGCATCTCCCACCTCTCTGGGCAACCTGTGCCAGTGTTTCACCTCCCTCATTGTAAAAAATTTTTTCCTTACATCTAGTATGAGTCTACCCTCTTCTAGTTTACAACCATTACCCCTTGTCCTGTCGCTACAGGCCCTGCTAAGAAGTCTGTCCTCAACTTCGGTGGGTTGAAGTGCGCAGATCTGGTTTTCCTGGAGGGGGGGAGAGGGTTTTGGTCGCTGTAGTGGCCATCTTACCTTTCCCGTGCCATATGCCGGGCTCATCAGACGAGTAGTTCAGCCTGATGGGACGTGAAGTGTTTCCTGGCAGAAGGAGCTGGGGGTGCAGAGCAGTTCTGTGCCTCGGCGGCGGGCACGGGAGGAGACCCCGGCGGGGGCACAGCGCTGGGGGCAGCTCTGGGCAGGGCAGTGGGCAGTGCTGGGGTGGTCTGCCCTCGCAAGCTGGCCAGGTTGACTGTCCCCAACTGATGAGGAAGAGGGGCTTGTGGACACCCATGGTGTGGGCTCCGGCATGCCTGCGTGTGCGATCAGTCCTGCGTCCGGTTATCACGTGCACCTTCACAAACGGACCACTAGCCAAACAATAACGCAGTTTTCTTTTACATTAACGTAACCCTTGGAGGCATTGCTTGGTGTCTCCTCTGGTGGTAGTTGCTGAATATTATTGGTCAATCTAGAATCATAGAATCATAGAATTACTTAGGTTGGAAAAGACCCTTAAGATCTTTGAGTCCAACCATAAAAAAAAGCTAGCTTGGGCCATGGCCAAACGCCTGCTCCGAGAGGAGCTGTGCTTTTAGGAGGGCGTGGGGAGGCCACTAGCAGACCCCAGGAGACCTGCATGTCCCACCAGGCCTCCCCTCGCCCTCCTGTACCGCCGAGCTGCCGGTCGCCTGCCGGCCCCCCAGGAGATGCACGTCCCTGCGGTGACCGTTGGATTCCCTCCACGCCAAACAGCCCGCGTAACCCCAAAGTGCTTCGCAGTGGCTCTAATGAAGGAGTGCGAGTCTAGCGTTGCTGTGGCTCTCCGTACTGGATTAGGCCCAAAGTCAGTAAAACTAAAATTACAAACATAAAATAACTACTTACTGGCACAGCATGCATGTTTTCACACATTCCCTCCTATTCCACGAGCTTTTCTAAAGACAGTAATGTAACAGAATATGCTTGAACATATGGTAGAATTAACAATTGATCCGGCTTCTGAAGGTAATATAAAATTTTATTTTGTGTGCTAGCATGTCTATGTGGGTCATTCAATGTATGCCTGTTTATTGAAACGAAGTGCAGCCATTTGGGTTTTTTTCAACATAATTTGCACTAAGTAATATCTGTGCCCAACTAGCATTAAAATACCCCCTTTTATGTATCATTTAAACTTCAGAATAATTTTGACTTACGAAATGCGAAACGGTGATTGCCTCCTCGTTGCCTTTCTGCCGCAGCTCTTTGCACGTTGAGCCACGATGCACCATTGGTTCAACCTTGCGTTTTCCATTGCATTTCAGGAGAGCTTCTAGTCAGCAAAAATAACTCTACCTTAATTTGCTCTGTTGTGGTAAACCAGCCTACTGATTACCTATGATTCCTGCAGTATAATTTTCAGATTACTTGACTCTCCTGGGTTCTGATTGTGGAAAGATGCTTCTGTTTTGGCATGACATCATTTGAGCTCCCAAATAATCACAGCCTTAATTAACTGCAGGTATAAATTCTGTGTGTACCTGCGTTTTCCTCCAGATGACAGCATGATGTACACATCTACACAAAAATGTAGACAACCCAGTTTGCATTTAAGAAAGACAAAGTAGGCGATACAAAAATAGATTAATAAATGTAACGGCAAGTCATGTTGTCTGTTAATTGCTGCAGTAATAGCAGCCTTGGAGAAGCACTGCTTTTTAGTAAGGGACTGAAACCTTTTTCTTGGCAAAAACTATCACTTCCAGAACAAAATGTTTTGGTTTTTTTTTTTTTTTTAAATGTGTATATTACTGGAGTAAATTCTACCAAGAAGTAGTTAGCAAAGTAGATGCATTTGCCCAAAAGAAAAGTGCTATTTCATAAATAAAAAGAGCAGCTGGACTGACATTTGCTGCATAGCAGCAAGCAGCGTCCTTTTTAACTCATGTTAAATACTCTAGCAGAGTTTTTCCTGGCTTCATGTATTTCTACTGGCTGAGTAAGAAGGGTTTTAATCCTAAACAGTGCATTTTAATTCCTTTCGCCATTCAACTTCTTTCAGATTAAAAAATGCCACATTTAAAAATAATACACTGGATTGATTTAAATATAATTGTTGCAGACCTTAACAGAAATACACAAGTTGGCAACTATTCCGCAAGTCCTTTGTTGTTTCAGAGTTTAGCAGTTAAGAACAACACAAATACATTTTGTTTGTGGTGGGTCACAGGTTCAAAGAGACTTTGAAAAAATAGACTGGGGATAATTGGGTTATCAGATGCAGACACTGCAGGGAATTGAGCATTATCTCTCCTTAGTGTTAGGACTACTGGGTCACTTCCTTCACTCCCCAGCTCCTGCTCTGTCAGCCTGACAGAAGCCAGATGACTGAAACGGGCTTTTACTGGTTACCACCCCAAAGTTCTCCCTTTCTCCATCCTTCAACAGGTTGATTTTATGAGCCATGGCCATACTAAATAACATCTCGCCTTGCTTTCTCCCCCATTGACTCAACAGTCTTTAATTGCTTGGAACACAAGCCAGATCCTTGGATTCAAGTGAGTCTTCCCTCGCCTTCAACTGCTGTTACTCATTTCTATTAGACAACATCTAACTAAGTTATTGACTTGCACTTTGACATTGGCACTGCTACTGTGTTTGATTGCACTGTCAATCTAAAAAAATCTTTCAAACTAGCAGTAAAACACGTAATTGTTTAACTTCGTTCTGCATAAGCTTTTCTGTCCGACACTTGCGGTCGTTGCATAGCTGTGAGAGGATACTATGCGTTATACAGAGGCAGGGCAGAGCGCACTAATTCATTGTTCACAATATTAATTCACTATGTTTGAATATTTTATGGGTGTTTAGCATAAGCAGATAAGATAAGCCTATCTACAAGTATTCTCAATGGTGGCAGGACATTATATTGTTGTATACAATAAGTTGGACATATTTTTAAGATGGTCGTTTGCTTTCTCCTGCATGGCTGCATGACTTGAGTTCTTTGGTAAAGGGTGGGAGCATTCACTGTTTGTGTCTTTTGAAGAAAAGAGCTCTAACATCAGCCTGCCTATGTTCTGCGCAATATATTATCGTTCCTAGGACCCAGTAGTGTCGTGGGTAGGTATTGCTCCTTGAGAAGTAGTTTGAGCTGTGTAAGAAGAGTTGGTGGTCCCAGGGTAGCTGCTAGCATTAAGTGTCCCCATGGCCACAAACATTGCCACTCACCACCATCGTGCTGCTACCCCTCTGAGGAAGCTGAAGGAAGGGCACCTTTGCGTTGCCTGCACGACGCTTGCTTCTGCGGGCAGGCAGCGTGTGTCTGTGGGCTTTATCGCTTTAGAAGGTTACTCCCCGGGTAGGAAAATGGTGTTAGTAAGCAGTAGTGCTGTATAACGGACATCAAATGGGATGCAGCGTTCCCATCTTCCAACAGCTCGGTTCCTTTTGTTTCAGACCTCCCACGGAAAGAAACTGGAAGTCTCATGAAATTGTGCCAGTCTTTGTGTGGCGACGCGTATTAAGGATTAAAATTAGATGGCCAACATTTTGTCCTTTAGTCAACGCTGTTAAAGTTTGAATTCAGAAATCAAGAGGTAAAAATGCACCGATGCACTGAATTTATCTGTCCTCATCTTGAAGTGCATTCGAAGTGTTACCAGGTGGATACTCACAACTGAAAATCCATGTTTCAGAGAAGTTTTACTTTTTTAATTAGAACATAGGGAAATCCTAGTGTTTGAATTTTTTACCATTTCTTTGATGCAATACTTTGAATACTTCATTCATTTTGATGATTGGAATTGTTTTTAAATAGGTGAAAATCACACTTCAAATCAATTAATCTTAAGTATTTCAGCTTAATACTGAGAATTTATTGTCATCCACTTACTTCCTCTCCATACCGAATGTTTAATGCAAGCTTGCTTGCTTATGCCTACTCCGTAAATTAGCATTATCCGCCCTATATCTGCTTGTTTCTGAAGAATTATTATACAAAGCCTCATTTTAAGGAGGTCAGACCCCTGCATGATGATTTGTTGTTCATGAATCTACTTTGTGCCAATTTGTGTGTGCATGTGCAATCAGAAGTGACTTGGAGTGAGTGAGATAATAATCATCTGCTGCTGATATGAAGACTTCCTCTATTCGACTACCATGAATCAGGCTGATTCCAAGTGAATGAGATTTTAATCACCTGTCACTGCCTCCAGCACTTTCTCTATATTTATGATAATTTTTTTTGTCTTTTTATTGAAATCAGTGTTGACTGAATCAAGTAATCCTGATTAGCAATCTCACTGTATCCAGTCAAGAGTGAAATGCATCAGAGCATTATTGGTACACTGAACATACTGAAATTGAAAAAAAAAAAAGGACTAGGCTAAGTGTGTTGGGGTGTTGCCTTGGCTCTAGGTGAGAGCTGGAATGTGTGAGCTCTTTTTAATTGCTCCCCAAACTTGAAGGGTTGTTCATTATACGCGGCTAACGTGGAGCGGTGACTGCGGGCGGTGCCTGGCTCACGGCTTTGTAAGTTATACCGCGGGTCAGTTCTGCTTTTAGTTACACCTATTGAATCTCAAGTGGAGGGAGGCAGTGAAGTCATCAGGGTGGCATGCATGGAAATTAGGGCAATGTAGGGCAGCCTTCCTAGAAGGAGGGATTTTCTTTAAGTTTTGTAAAAAAAAAAAAAAAGAGAAATATTTTAAAGAAGGGAACAATATAACATTCCTGAACTGTGATTTGGACCACTGTTTTTGCTGAGTGAGGCACAATTATTTATTTTTATATAAGTTCATATTTTTTATTTACAGTGATTTTGTTACCATGTGTTGTAGGCAATTTCAGATCTTTAATGCTATGGAAGTAAACCCCGAATGTGACAAATAAGTGCCTTGAAAGCCCTTTTAATTTTAAAGTGAGTTAGGCCAACCCGTCCTTAAGTGGCACTGTCCGATCTGCAGCAGCTTCTGCGACGGCGTGTGCTTCTGTGTCCCCCTTCCCGGAGGGATGAGCAGGAGGTGACCCTGATGGCGTTCGGTAGAGAAGACAATAGGGTGGAAGTTGGAAAAAGGGCCGTGAAACTCCTGTCTAGTGTTTTCTGAAAGAAGTGACGGAAGCCTGGAAATATTCTGATTACTATTACTCTAAGCCTAAGTACACTGCAATTAGAAATCTCAGTATTCAATCCAGTCCTCAAATCATATTTTGCTACATTACGTAGTTATATGTATCATAAAGAATTACATTGCTAACAGTGCGATAACTGCAGGAGTGCTGGAGGGGAAAAAAGTGAGCTCACTAATGTCTACCCAGGCCTCTTCCTCGTAGACCTATTCCTTCAGTGGTGCTGGAGCTGAGGGTTATCTCTATTTATTTATTCCTTACTTTTGTTTTCTTGTGCTTCTTACTGTTTCTTCCATTCATTTTGTCAGCTGCGTTCCCTCTTTTCTTCCCCTCCGTTCTTAAAACTTTTAATGCACTTTCAAGAAAGCTCTTATAAAGAGCCTGCCAACTGCAGGAGCCTCTGCTCCACGGATGGCTCTGCCTGACCTTGGCTTCGTCCACATTCCCTCATTCTCCATTTCTTCTTCTGCCCATCATACCTGTGCTTTGGTATTTTGCCATTCGTTCTCTTCCTTCACTCTTGATTTTGTTGCCTTTGTTCCACTCTTAACATTTTAGCAGTCTTTTGACTTTCTACCACCATGGTCATCCAACTTGTGTCGCTTGTGTCACAGTGGTGGAGCTGTCTTTGAATTCCTCACTTCCAAGCCACAAATTCTTCTCCCATAATACCATTTTTTTTTTTTCTTTCATTAAAGGAAAGAATTCTGATCTTGGGACTCAGGCTTTCTTTATCCTTCTCACCATTTTCCTCCTCTGCCTCAAAAGGCAGTGGGAACCTTCACTCCCCTCTTGTTCTGACCATATGAGCCAGCACAGGCTCTGCCTTACCCCTTGCGTTAAATACAAATGGTGTGCCTTGCATTCGCCACCTTTGCAATTTACTCATCATATTTATTCTTACAAAGTGTTTGCCTTACCTTTTTCTTTGGCATGTCAGCTGTAGCAGTGATGCCAACGGTCATCGTCAGCTAGTGTACATTTTAAGGGCAGGCTCTTGCATTCTTCCCCATGTACAAGATAGGAAAATCCCTTTTCCTGGATGTAAACCCTAAAAACATTAATTTGTTCTCTTTCAGTTGTCTCTCCTTATTCATATCACTATGTTTATAGCAAGATGCAGATCCATGCCAAAAGGAGAATAAGCCAAAAAGAACACTGGCTTCCTCATTATTCCTATGGTGTGCAAAAGCATAATTTGACCTGGAAGCAGTGGTTGTGGCTACATACTCTAGAGTATGTGTTTCTGTCTCTGGCATCCGGAAAAACAGCAAATGGGAGGAGGGTTGGTACATGGACCCACAGGAAGGGGAGGTTCTCGCAGAGCTGCTTCGGAGAGGAAAGGGAAGAACCAGAGCTCTGCTGTGCTTTCTGCTTGGTCTCTCCTGTCCGTCCTGCTCCTTCTCCTCTTCCACCTCCATGAACTGCTTGTGTTGCTCACCGACTCTCCATCTTAGTTATATTTCTGGACATTTTACGTCAGGGTCCGTCTTCATCGGGAGATTTTTTCAGAACTCAAACTGCGAAGCCCTTACTCTTACTGAGCCTGGTTTTACCATAAATACATCGCTGTTGACGGACAAAGGTGTCGTCCCGTAGTCCTGCAAATGGATCCCAGCATCCGCGTCAACCTCAACCCTTTCCTGTCTTCCGCTGGCAGCCCCGGTCCGCCCCAGCCCCCTGCCCCTCGCTCAGCCGCAGCCCCACGCCCACGGTCTGGCGGCTGAAGCAGCGTGGAAATACAGTCTCGTTCCATCTTCCAGGAGACGGAAGAGCCGGCAGCTGCTCCAGTGAGAGCAGACGGGCGCTGGCACCTGGCGGCCTCGCCGCGGGGTCCCTTCCGAGCAGGTCCCGCTCGCACCTATTTCTGGGGTTTGTGCAGCCCCACTTTAGGTGTCTTAAGCCGCACATCTCCCTTCTGCGACTGCTTCCCAGCCCGGGCAGCTCATTGTTAAAGTATTTTCCTGCATCTTTCTCTACTTTTTTTCCTTTCTTCTTCCCTCCTTTCGTCCTTCTGTTGTAACACCTACTTACCTCACCGTGTAGCCACTGCTTATTTTCTTTCAGCTATTTATTACAGACACCTTCTCATTTGTCACTGAGCCAAGTAAACAACTGTTTAGCTGTTTAAATCCTTCATCCAGAATCAACTTCTTCACCTTGCACTAATTTTCCTACCATCACCACACTTCTTCATTACTTCCAAAATAGCTATTGGCTGCACATTCAGTTTGCTAAATAATGCATAGGGCATGCATATCCATACTAGCCACTCTGTATACATTACCTTTTAATAGCTGCTTATACATATTTTTTTTTACTATCTGTACAATTTTTCTTCTGCAAAAAGTAGAACCTCCTCATTTTTAAGGGTGCATTTGACCTTCTCAGTGAGAATTTCAGGCATTAATGAGCACTGATACAGCCTACCTCCCACCCAAAATACAAGTTTTGGCAAACCAAACATAAATAGAAATTCAAAAATAAATTGCTTGATGCACCGCAGACTGCAGTTGTGGTAGGATTTCTTGTTTGCTTTATGGATTTGTGCTGGTGCTGGTGTGCTGGTGACCAGCCACTGAAGGCTGTAACTGGGGCAGATCCCCAGTGTAGAATCAGTTCTAGTTATTTCTGAATTGTCATTAATCTTATTTTTTTCCTCATTTACTAATGGGCCTACTTTCTCTCCTGTCTTTTTCTTTTTAGCATATAAACAACCACATTAAAAGAACATTCTTAAGGTTGCAAAGGCAAGCATTGAAAGTAAAGCAAACAAACAAAAATGCTATAATAAAGGTAACCCCAGCAAGCTTTGGTTGGACTCCCTGTGCATATGCATTAGGATATTTGGTTTAGTTCCATAATCAGAAACAGGATTTCTGCCCCCCCCGCATCATCCCGGCCTCATTCAGTACTATTCAGTATTTTTTTCCTTCATTGTTCAGTGTGTGGTCCTCTTATGCCTTAGTTATTGAGTGCTATTCAAGGCTTGCCTCAGAAAAAAACCACCAAAATTTCTCCCTGAGCCGTCTTACAGAGCTCATCACTGTTGTGTAGGTCTGCAACAGAAATTCACTTCTACGATGTCCTTGTCACATGAAGTATCCCTGTTTTAGAAATGGGAAATTGAAGCACGGAGAAATTAATAATGAAGTAGCTGAGTGTATCTGTAAGTGCTGCACAGAAGTCGAGGATCTGATTTTTCATAGCCTGTGTAGCATGTATATACATTTATATACACGTGTACATGCATTATGTGCAATGTACGTACATTATATACATTTATATATGTACATAGATGTGCATGTTATATGTCCAAAACACAGCTACCGTTGACTTCAGTTGTAGCAATATGCACAAATCATAGTCTGGGGTTGCAAGTCAGGCACCAGAAGATGAGTCAGGCAGAATTAATCATCACCTATAAAAACTTTGGTGTAAGTAGAGCTAGCTAGAATTATCAGCAGAGGGAGGGTTACAGTGTCGTACAGAGGGTAGCTAATTACCGTAGCCATCTTTCTTTCAAGCTCCTGACTTATCCTTTTCCCAATTTTTAACATTATCAGTAAGGTATGAGGGGGTTGATTTAAAAAAATCTTTAATTAATCATTCATGTCAACTGTATGAGGAACAGTCTTGTAAACAAAGTAGTTTTAGCTACATAATCACATAATATCTAACAGTTGATGGTAAGGCTGTAAAATAAGGCCCTTCATGCAACTTTCTACGTGCTTAAAAAACCCTAGATATGATTTTCCTATGCCCATGGAGCATGCACAGCTTTGAAACATTTAAATCCACTGTAGAGACCTTATCAAACTTAGCTGTGGACTGCTACTAAAGCAAACGATCCCTAAAATGTACCAGGTATTTGTTCACAGCAGAGAAGTGGTAAGGGTGGGCAACCTTGCATCCTATCAAAAATGAGGAATGGGATAGCCTAGTGGGAACACATTCCTCTGCTCTTACTCCCACAGAAACTCTCTCAGTTAATTAACTAGTTTCTCCCTAGTTGAGGGCCTGTTGAAGAAAAACTGCTCTGACACCTTGTTATTTAGCCTGAGTATTCAGGAACAATAGGAAGGACTACCCAACAGGTAGGCATCCTTTAAGGAAGGACCAACATTGGAAAGCAACTGTTGCCACAAAGTTGGAAAGGAAGATGGAGAGAAGTTGAGCCTGGGCTTGGGATAATGGACAAAAAACAGCAGAAGGAAGGGAGCTGAGAAGCAGCAAATGGGAGAGGCAGCAAAATTGTATCGAGTGAGAGGACCAACAACTGCGTGCAGATACAAATGGAAGGAGAACAAGAAATGATGAATGGGAGTGGTTCCCATCAAAAAGGTCCTGGGTTATCTGTTCTCCCATTCTGCTAAGTATCCTATTCCAAATAGAAGGTGACACCGATGTCACATATTGCCAGCAGACAGACAGGAAAATCAAAAAAGAGCTACCGAGTGTCTCAAGTACTGGGAGATAACCAGGAAACCATGAATTCTAAAAAAGACAGAGAAGAAATAAATGCAAGGAAGTTGCTGAAGTTATTAAAAGATAAGATTTATAGGCAAGTTCATTTCAGTTTGTTGGCTATCCAATCAACTACTGTTGCTAATTGGATTAGTTGCCAAAATAAGCTAAGAATAGAACCTTCTCTTTTCTTATTGTTAATGCTTTCCAGGGAAAAAGTCCTTGCGGACTAAAATTAAATCTTTATTTCTAGCAACATAAAATTATCCTCTATAAAAAGGAAGAACCTTAACACTTAGTTGTACCTCTTCTTCTGCAGATCTTGCAGTGGTTAAGTCTTCTGCAATTACAGTGCGCTGTGAGAGGGAACGTTCTTGTTCTTCTCCAAATCAAGTGGTTTGTGGCAGATGCCTACTATTGTTCCTCTTCATTTTGTCATTCTTTCTTGTCCTTTCTCGAAGAATTTCATTGCTACATTTTCCACAGTTGACGTACAGTTTTCTGGCAATATAAATACTTCTGACATAATGGAACAACCCTAGAGAAAGCCTTAGGTAATTTCAGAGTGCCCCTTAATATGGAGAACCCTGAGCATCCTCTCATCAAGTTTTTTTCCTAAAGCCAGTACAACTGTTTCCAAAACAGCTCCCTGAGAAGGAAATCAGGTCCTCTTTCATTGCTTTATAAAAGTGCATCTAAATAATAACCTGCAAATAAGTTACGTGTATAATACAGGTTCTGTGTTGTATTCTTCTGCCCCGCAAAAACAACAGATCCACTGAAATGATCAATATCGTGATTTCCGCTATTTACTTTGTAGTAGTATTTTATTCTTTGTATTAATACATCATCTCAAAACAAAATAAGTATGCAGCCTACTCTTTCTTGCCATCTGTGTGGTACGAACTTTTTTATATAAGATACCCAGTGCAGCCCTTAGTTTCCATCTTAAGCAAGCAGGTCGTTTCTTGGGAAGATCTGTTCTTCAGCTGTTATTAACTCACGTATCTAAAGGCATGATTAATTCATCTAGGCCCTACCTTTAGGTTTTAGCTTTAGATTTTTATTTCAACAATGAAAAATCCTATAACTGAGAAGTGGAGATGTTCTGAAGTCCTTCATAGAACTTCATCGCAGGTGAAGGACAGAGGATGAGACCAAAGAATTTGATGAAGTTGTATGTGGTTCTCCACAAAGGAAAGGAAACGTTGTCTTTGGCTAATGCTATGGAGAAGGAATGCGCAGAGCGGTAAGGGTTTGACTGCAGAGAGGGAAGTCTTGCACCCAGCTTGGGTGCCTGGCTGCTGGCACCCAACTGCCAAGGGACTGAGCTCGCTGTAAGCGTGGCCCGACCTGCCTTCGCCTGCCGCAGCAAGGGACAGTGGCGGTGCTCGTGAGCCGCCGTCCCTGCTCCTGCGGTGGTGCTTGTGTTCACCGGAGAAGCTAAATTTGCTGCAGCTTGAATTAAAGAGAGTCTTCCGGCAAATTATTTCAAAGGAAGTCGTTTCTCTCTTTTTTACTCTCCGTACTTTAATTAAACTCCCTGGATAGGATCTTACTCGTGAAAGCGAGACGCACACTGGAGCATCTCACAAAACAACAGCCGGTTACTATCTGTGGAGGTGGTGGCTTGAAAACTGCGATAGTTTGTAGTAATGTGTAATGTACTCACTTCACAGTCTCGCGTAAAGGACAAAATTAGCCTATTTGTTTTGCCCACTGTGGTGTAAACCCCTCTTCCATTAACAGTGATTTCTGCTTTCATTAGTGAATGGTGGTAATGCTGAGGTCTATGCAAAAAAAAAAAAAAGTGTACGGTTTCATACATTTTCCATCCATTTATGTCAAAGGAAAGCACATTTTTCTAGTGGGGAACTTACTTGAAAGGGTAAACAAGTTAGAACAAAGCACCTTTCCAAAGAAGCCTCCTTTAAATTTATGCCAAGACTTAATTCTAATTAATAAAGAAATCGCATTTGAATGATTAATTTGGACGTCCTCTTAAGTCTGGTGTGAAGAAACCCATCAAAATGCTATCTATGCAGAAAGGAGCGTAGCAATGCCTGCCTGAGTGTGCAGCCATCCTGAATCAGTAGCGCTGAGAAGCAGCAACTATCCCATCCATCTCAGTGGAAAGAGCGCTTTGAAAAGCTAAAGTTGCAAATTACATCTCATGCCTGTCATCAAACCATTATCAGCTTCTTTGCTGCTGAGTCGTACAGATATCGAGAGACATTTGTCTGTCCCAGAAATCCTGCCTCGGATTAGGTGCCAACATTTCCACCTGTTACTTACTCATCTGTTGAACTTACTCATCTGTTAAACTGGGTCTTATGAATACATTTGAGTATTTTTAATTCGAAATTCTCATCATTGCAGAACGCGAACATTTATGGACAAGGTAAAATTTCATATCAAACTAATCAAGAGGGAAAAACACCATAAAGATAATTTATTTATTTTTATTCATTTGAATAAAAGTATTTGAATTCCTTTAACATACTTGAAGTTGGCCCAGAATCTGAGAAGCCTGTTACACTAGAGAGGGAAGAGACCTCACTGTAAAATACTGAGAGTCTTGACGGTACCTAATAGACAAAGATAGCTCTTCAAGGCCAAACTAGAATGTCAATGAGGAAGGACAGTTGGCTGTTTGCAGGTGCAGACTGAAAGAACTTCGCCTGTCTTAGTTATCCGACACGGACCTCATCAGATAAAATATCCAGCTAGCCATTTGCTGTATGTCTGGATATTAACCCGTTGCCCAGTGTGGGGAAGCAACCATCAAATATTCCTCTGGCTGTATCTACCATTGGGCCGGGACGCGTGGGCACTTACTGGTCACTTTTGATGAAGGACGCCACTCTACAAATGCTCATGGATGACCCAAAAGACTGCAAAACCCAGCTGAGACACATTTCCAGCTAAATATGATCCAGCTGTGTGGAACAGTGCTTATTATCAGAAAAGTTTGGGGAGATACCCAGAATGTCATGCAGTTCTACTAATATTAGCTTTAGCAACTCACAATTATAATGACTAATTGGAGCCATCACTCATTGCTATTGAGTTCCCAGGTGAAAACTATGGACCAGAACCTCCATTAGCATAAATTAGCATTGGAAAGTCAATTAAGTTACACTGATTTTACACGAGTTTTACTGTCTTTCATAAGGCTGGGAGAAAAAAAGACCCATTTCTGACTTCAATTATCTGTATTTTCTCCCCTCCAAAGCAAATTTCTGTTACATTTCTTAACAGCTCTCCATAAACATACTCATCTTCAACGGGAATGTAGCACTGATGTCGTTTTGCTAAGCAGAGCAGGCTTGCTTATCGATTTGCTTGAACACAACCTGCGCCTTCCAAGGTGATTTTGGTGAGCTGGATTGTTGCCACCCTCCTCAGCATAGGATTCAGAGTGGATAAAAGAGCATTTTCTGTGAAACATCTCTTCCGGGGAGCTTGGTCCCATTGCCTTCATATGAGTGGAGAAGGGTTTTTTTTTCCTGTCGCGCGCGCGTGTGTGTGTATGCAATGGGGAGAAAAGGGGAGATATGAAAGAAAAGGGTAAAAATACGCAAGGTGAATACGTGCACTGATTTAAGGAAAAAAGAACAACACGATCATTTGCGTTGTATTTATAAATTAGTGTGTGAGTACCTAAATACACAGTTTTAAAGCAACAATATTTTCCAGTGAAGTAAATCTTAATGGAAATCTGGCAGAAAGGTATAGAAAAATATCTGCAGGTTGATAGACAGTATAAACTTCAAGCAGGTGACTCTAAATGTTTTACCCTAACTTGAAGTTATCAGAAACATTCAAGAGAGTGTTCCTGAAAAGAGGGGAATGTGCAAAACACCAGTAGTTTATCAGCCCTCTCATTCAGCAGAACTATATAACTGAATAAGATCAGATGAACTATATGACAGTGAAAATAAAAATTAATGGAAGCCTAACAGATCCAATAGCTTTGAGAATTTTTGAACCATAGAGTGCATAGGTACTGGTTTGTGTTCTCATTTTAAAATTACCAAAAAAAAAAAAAAAAAAAAATTGCAGGGGTAGAGTACTCAGGGCTTTTTTTTTTTTTTTTTTTTTTAAAGCTTGTCTTACATCTGCAGAGATAGATCAGTGTCAGGCTGGCCCAGTGCCACTTTAGGGGCTGAACAAGGGAAGAAGCCCGAGGTCTGCTGAACAGAGCGCAAGTGTATCTGACGTAATGAGAAATTCCCCATAGCATCATTTTTCATTTGCAGCGGCACCAGCGTATCTGCCCTGGTCCACCAGGAAACGCTCATGCCAATTTTCAGGCAGAAGACATAAGCTGAATTTTTTTTTTGTTTTGTTTTTTTTTTCCCCATCTGAAACATGTTTTTATAGTCCAGGTATTCCCACACAGATTTCAGCTGCAGCGGCAGGGTTTCAGACGAGGGGGTGACAGGTTTCCGCGGCGGCTGGGACCGGGGCTGCCGTTCGGTTGCGTTCTTTATTCTTTGCGGCGTTCCTACGGGAGGTCCTGCCCTGGGCGCTCACCTGCGGCGGCGTCTGGAGGAAACCTCCTGCACGTCTCAGGGTAGCTGCTTGGGGCTGAGATGCTTCCTCAAAACCAAATTCCTCTCCTGTATCTTCACCCTTGGTTCAGCCTTCCTGCCTGCCACCGGTGCCCGTAACCGCGGCATCCACCCTGACCCGCATCTTGCTTGCCCGGGCGCATCTTCTGCACGCCAGCAGCTCTCTGTTGCCCTGTGCCCGACACCAGCGCTCCTCGCCGGTCCTGGAACCGGCTCTCCCTCCACGCCTCCCTCTTTCCAACCCACGTATTACCATATTACCCTCCCTGCCCCTGCCATCAGCTCGTGTTTCAGCAACCCGGGAGCAAACACGAACACCCGATGCGGCCACCTGCGGTTACGTGCACAGATTTGGGGTCGCGTTATTCTGTTTAGTAATTCCATCTGCTGTCCTGCTTCATTGAATACCCTTGATTGGCTTAGAGTAGACTTGGTAGTGTAGGTTAATGGTTGGACTGGATGATCTTAAAGGTCTTCTCCAACCTCAACGATTCTATGATTCTATGATTCTATGATTCTATGATTGAAGCATCCCTCAAAACTCCCTTTGCTTTCAGTGGGCAATCTCTTGGACAGATTTCTTACCTCCACCAGTGTGAACTAGGTAACAGATGACTGCGGTAAAATATTCTGGATTAAAATGTTTTTGTAGGCCTGACCTCTCGACTGCCTGTGTCGTCGTCCCTTCAGTTAACGCTCCTTCTTCTGCGGAGCGTCCACGTCCTCTAGGTATCCCCGCTCATCAGACTGGGCTGATACCGAGTACCACGCAGGGAGAAATATTTCTAATCTGATCATCATACTTGTTCCCTCTTGTTTTATTCCAACTTAGATACTATTTTAGTTATTGCTGCTAGGAGTTTTGGAGGTACAGCATGTATGAGAGGGGGTCTGTAGATACAGCAGCCCTGTGTAGCTCCTCATAACCGTGGAATTGGCATACATTGCCCCGCCGAAAACAGCGTCCCCAACCGCAGCCTGCGGTAAGATAGACATGTTTGCTCAGACAAATTTTCCAATACACTTCAGCCAGAATTACTTTACGATGGAAGAGACTTTTGTGGGTAAAGCCGTCAAGAACAGGCTCACAACTGTTGTTCTTCTGGCTGCGAGAGGACAACCTGAGACCTGTTAACGGGCTTTGGCATGCAACACCCTCCGGACGGAGAGTTGAAGGAAACGCGAGGACGGCGCTGGGACCGCTTGGCAGCGATGATAAGTAATTTATCAGGCGGATATTTGATAACGCCCGTTGGCGTAGCGGGCGAGCGGAGCGGGTCTCGCCAGCTACCCGGCGCCTCGCGGGCAGCGCGGAGGGCTCTGGCACGAAGACCGCGCCGCCCTTCCGCGCTGCTGCCCGCTGCCTGCCTCCATTTTAGAGCCGGAGACCTCGCAGGGTGCCCTGGGAGCGCGGGGCAGCTCCACCTGCCCGCCGGGCAGCCCCGCACCTCCCGGGGCGAGGGCAGGACACGGTGCATGGGGGCCCGAAATACCGCGCACCCAGCACGCTTGCATGGCTGGGTGCGGGATGAGCCAGGAGAAATTTCAGAGCGTAAGCATTAGGAATAAAAAAACAACAAAAAAAAAAGGGCCCAAATAGAGCCCGTAGATGGTAATGACAATGTTTTGTTATCTTTATGTTGTTTTCTTTGCATGCTTGTTAAAAAGTGGAGTCAGAGTGTCTGAGATGGAGCCCTAACAAGTTCCTTCTAATCAGCCCCGGAATGCTTCTGTCAGGCACAAGAAAAATGCTCAGCTTGAACAAAGCTGCATTTTTCCCCCAAGAAACACATTTGTTTAAAGATTGGCCTGTCAATTTGTGAATCAACATTTCGGCTTTTTGCTCAGACATCATGCTTTTGCTTTTTTTTCCCCCAAGAAGGGGAAATAATACAAAGCTGCTATTTGTTGTTTGAAGGAAGTAAACTTCATCAGGTCGACTTAGATGTGTGCTTCAAATGTCACTCAGTACAGCTTTCTTGTAATGAAACGCTGCATACAGATTTCTTCCTTTAGGCTCAAGGGGATTAGACCCAGTAAAAGAAAAATTCAGTCTTCCTTGCTGTGGTGCATCAGAGTGAGAAGTTTAAAATCCACAATTTATTCAAATATTGATATTTCTACTTGTCAGAAGAGAGGTGCCTTGAAATTTCCACTGAGCACTGTTGTCAGAAGAATTGCAAGAAATGTGTCAGATAATTCATAAACGGAGTTCACTACTGTGAAATCAGTTGGGAACAGCAAAAAAAATATATTCTTGTCGATGTAGAATAGGGGCAATATAACAGAAAATAGCACTCACTTTTCCATCATGTCAAGCAAATGCTCAATTTGGGCCAGGTATTTTTTTTTTTTTTTTTTTAAACAGCTTGCTGCTTCTGGAGAAGCCCACAATGCATGAAAAATGCGTTGAGTTGTGCTTTGCAGACAAGAGATCTGTTTGTTGGTTTTCCCCTCCCAGCCGGTTCCCATCCCGCCCAGCCCACCGCTGCTCGCGGGGAGGGCCGGTTCTGCATGTGGTTTGCATTAAAGCCCTAAAAAGCTGTGAACGACGCGGGTAATGATGTAAAGCGCGAGTGTAAATTCCAAACTGTTGATAGCAGCGAGGGAAGCGGAGGAAATTTTCGTAGTATTTTTTAACCCCTGCCATGTGTTGAAGTCATCTAGCCTTGGAGGCTGGAGAAGCGGGGTGCGCCTGGCTGCTCGGCGCGGTGGCGATTCCGCCTGCTTTTGAAAAAGCGCTGCCTGGTGCTGGTGGCACGGTGCTGTTTATGCTGTGAGTTTTGCTAGATTCCAGCTAGGAAAATAAGTGACGTCAGGAGCAGGCGATCCTGCGCCATCGCGCAGCTGCTTTGTGGCAGGGCTGCGCAGGCGAAGGAGCCGCGGCGCTGACGAGCCTGCGTGCAGATAACGAACAGCCGAAGAGCAGAAACGGGGGCTCTAGAAAAATATGGCTATGCAAACGCCTCCCCCGTTGCCGTCGTTCGCGGGGCTGCTGGCGAGAGGCGGCCGGGTGCGGGTCGCAGCCCGTCTGGGTGGCGGCGATGCCAAGCCCAGCGGGTACGACGAGGTTGCGTCGTAGCGGGCTCGAAGGGTCGCCCGAAGCATCCTCCCGAGCGCAGGTTTTGTAGCGGGCAGCTCCTTAAAATACTGTCGGTTTGCCATTTCACACATTAAAAATGGGGTTTGTGGGATTTCATTACGCTTTTATTATACCTTTGAAAAACAGATAGCTTAGTTAACGCTTAGGTGCGTGTTTTAGGAATACCCTCAAAATAACAATGCCAGTCCTTTGTCAGGCAGCATAAAAATAGCTAACTATAGCATCTTTATTGCAGTGATCACTTTCCTTTTTGCTTTTTTTTTTGTTTGTTTGTTTAAATGCGGTACATACAAAGTATCTTCGGCTGGCATTATACTTCTGTAGAGGAAATTGAGCTACATACAGCAAAATTTGCTTCCCTCATACCGTAGTTACACTCCAAGAAATAAAGGGGGGTAAATTCAACCTACAGACTGAATTTGCAGCGTGTCTTTTTCTGTGTGATTTTTTTTTTTTTCCCCCCCCCCCAGCAGCAGCAATTCCGGCTGCTTGAAAAATCCTTGCCAGGACCCCCCTTGCTAGAGAACCCACAGATATTTACCCTAGCATTTTCAAACCGGTTTATTTCGATTTGTGAAGTCGAAACCGCTTCCTAATCCCCCTTTCATTAGCTCCCTGTATTCTTTGCTTGCTCCAGAGTGGACACTACAAGAGGCTGACATCTTTGGCTCGTTAGAGCATAGATGCCTGCAGAAGCTGACGTTTTCCACGCCTGCTTGCAGCCTATTTTTCCTTTACACCCATTGCTTACTGTCTGCTCGGTGTCTAGGCGAATCTGTCATCTGTGCCAGAGCACAGCCCGCTGCACCACTGACAGTAAGAAGGTAAACGCTTGCTGCCTGAATCCCCCATTAACTTTGTGAAGCGTATTGATTTCTTGTAAAAATAATGATATTGACAGGCTTTCCAGGAGTAATTGTTTCCAGAGCACAAAGGTCAGTGCTGAGAGTGAAGGGTTTTGGAGCCGGGGTACTCCACAGACATTTGTGCAAAGTGCTGGGGGATGGATGGAAACAAATAGCAACAGTTTGAGACTTTAGAAATTTAAGCACATTGACAAAACACCTAGTAGGGGGCTGGCAGCGTTATTGTACTCATGAGTCATTAATAGCAAACAGCTCGCTTTGGACAACATCATTGTTTGGCACGGGGAGATTTGTAGACAAACAATAGCAATAAAAGTAGCTCCAGCCTCCGCTGCTCTGCCTCCCGCTCCCGGCCCTCGGAAACCCGCCTAGGAGTTTCCCCGCTTTCTAAGCAGCGACCCCTTTGAATAATTTGGGGCAAATTCCTCCTGACTCTCCGACAGGCATTTTTTTTCCTTGTTAACTAGGGGAAGAAATAAAGCATTCAGAAAAGAAAAAGCAAACGCACGGAGTTGCCATTGGCCTGAATTAATTGGGCTGCCAGCGACGATCGCGCTGCTAGCGATCCAGGATCCGTGCGTGTTAAAGCAGAGCGAACCCTTCGTCCCCCAAGCTCCCGCTCAGAGGTGGCCCTGGGCGGGGAGACGCCGAAATCGGGAGCTGCCCGTCCTCGGCGTGGCGTAGGGGAGCAGCGACCCACCCCCGGCGCTTGAACACGCAAGCGTTAGTTGGTTAGCATTGCCGCAAACTAATTGCGTTTGAAAAATGAGCTGCTGGGGTAAATTGCGCGCGGTTTTTGACGTGCAGCAGGGCAGTGTTCATGAGGCTGGACGTCCATCTGTTCGTCTGTCCGTCCAGAATTCCCCTCCTCAGAGCACAGCGTGGAAAGACTGAAAAACGTCCTTTTGCTGTGCTGCAGCATCCTCGTGCTGCTGCGTCCGCTCGGGCAAGGCAGGCAGGAATGCGCGGCCGTCTTCTGAGCCACGTTTGCCACCCGAGATAAAACATAAAGTACAGACTATTTCTTGGGTAAAGCGCACGCCAAAAATGGGAAGGAAGCAAGAAGCAAGCGGGCATTTTTGTTACTGTTGTCTATTTCTAAGCAACTATTGTAAGTGGCAGCCGAAAAAACAGTGATTTAATTTTGCTTTATTAAACGTAGGTATTTAAACGTTTGTATTGCTTTTCCCTTTATACTGCATAGTTGCTAATGTTTAAGCCTTTGCTGCTATTTTTAGACAGCAAAAAAGTTACCGGATTAGCCAGCCACTCATTAAACCGGGATCGTAAGAAAGCGTGCTAGATTTGTACCAGTGATTGTGCCAAATAAAAGGATAAGACCACAGCTCCCTTTTTTAGTGGGGATGCCTGGCAGAAGTGCAAACAGGATAGCCTTCCCGGCAGGTTTAGGAACCGGAAAAACACTTAGGGCCGTATTATCAGCATTACATCATTGTGCGTTCCGATAAGTTGTTTCGATATCATAGAATCATTGAATCGTTTAGGTTGGAAAAGACCTTCAAGATCATCCAGTCCAACCGTTAACCCAACACTACCAAGTCCACCGCTAAACCAGTTAAGGGGAGAGTCATAATTAATTTCATGTTTCCTGGCTTGGTGGCTCAATTGACATAAGCCGAAAAAGGCCATACTGATTCCCCAAAACAAAGTTAAGTGCTTTAATATGTATTTGAAACGTTTCTCGGTGAGCGCTGGAGTCGTTCCCGTTGTTTGCGTGCCGGTTGCAATATTGCAACGTTGCGTGCCGGTTTCCTGAGCTTGGCCCCGTGCATGAAGACAGGATCCCTTGCGGCGGAGAAATGGCGAGCACAGAGAAGGGATGAAGGAGAGGGCTAACAGGCATATAACAAATGAAGCTGGAGAGGCCTAGTTAGGCACGGGGCCGCTTTCTCTGGTCACCCGCAGCCGAGCGAGGTGGTGGTGGCTGGGTGCCCTCCCTTGCCCAGCAGCTCCTAGGAGCAGCGATGGAGGAGGCCCATTCCAGCAGCTCCTAGGAGCAGCGATGGAGAAGGGCCATTCCAGCAGCTCCTAGGAGCAGCGATGGAGGAGGGCCATTCCAGCAGCTCCTAGGAGCAGCAGTGGAGAAGGGTTGTTCTGGCAGCTCCTAGGAGCAGGGATGGAGGAGG
>NC_134652.1:2054976-2059976 GCF_030463565.1 Pelecanus crispus
GATTATGAGTCAGAAAAGTCAGTACTTGTATTTTAAAGTCCTTCATCTAAATTTCTCAACTTTTTATTTAACATCAAAAAGACTCTCTTCTTAAAAAGGACAGGTGTAATCAAAGGTGGAGAGGACTAAATAAATCAGGCTAAATATCCTCTGAAACTGTAGCTCTACCAATAGGATTAGCATCAAAAACCAAAATTAGATGTTTTATACTCTGGATAATTCATAGTGGGAGAAAAGCCAATAATGAATTTAAATGCTAGAATGTGACTTTTTTTTTTTTCCTTGTGATTGTTCCTAACGCGCAGGTACTGGGCTGTAGGGCTTGAGGGCAGGGGACTGCTTTCTCTTCAGAGCTCTCCTGCTGAGAGCCAGGCAATAGACCTCCTCCCCTGCTTTCCCACCACCAGCAGCGTGGAGCACGGGATCATGGTGCAAGGAGTCAGAGGCAATAAGAGAAAAAAATACGATCGGCTGTGCAAGAAGCAAAATGTTTCTCTAACTCTGAGCTCGTACATTATGGACACTTTATGCTGCTTTCTGGAACTGAAATCAGAATTTCTTGAGACTTCATTTTCTGTTGCTGTTAGCAGATAGTTGTGGAAACCACTGACGCTGCTAGTCTCTTATGGGTAAATTATGTGTTCAGAGTTAGCCGGAGTATAGATTTAGTCTTGCTGCTGTTGCACAGAGTCCATTGTAAGATAATTTGTCCCACTCAATTAGACTAAGTTGTCATGTGAGAAGTGCTGAGCTACCACAGCCCGGCGGCCGGCGGCACCAAAGTTCGCTTGCTCAGAGCGAGCACCCAGGCAAGCACACAACCCAACAGTGGGCTAGCAGTCTAATAGCGTTAATTTGCCAGCTGGGGTAGAGATCTTTCGAAGCTCTGTTTCTTCTGATGCTTCACAGACAAGGCTGGATGGTTCCAGGTAACAACATTTCTATCTTCCAATTTCAAGAGCAGGCAATTGCGCAGAGAAATATTTTAAAGAACGCTGAGGTGGAAAGTCAAACACTGACCGTTTCATTTTTGGCAGCATTAAACTTGTCTATTGTAACCGGAATTTTATCCCCTTTATGAGCACAAGATCCGATAAGGTCTTTAACTGCATGATGACTTCTCGCGTTCGTGAGCCTTTCTATGGTTGGTGCCCACTATGTGTATTTTTCAAGGTGTGAATCGGGATTGTGTAGCGAAGGAGACTTATCTGTACCTTCTTCTGTTCGTTTGTCCCTGAAGTTAGGTAATATTTAGTGTCTGAGGCAGAGGAAGGAAGGTATCAGTCCTCCAGCTGGGTCCTGCTGACCCAATGAATTAATTCTCAAATGCAATTTCTATGTCTGTTTCTGTCACATATTTTCTGTGTCATCTCGGACGAGTCGTAACCGCTTTTTCAGCGTTGCAGCATCCTTCTCCGTGTAGGCACTGTGTAAGAGCCACTCGGAGCTTTAATTGTAGGTGCGCTGTCAGCAGGACCTGGCGCGTGGTCTGTGCTATGAAACACTCTTGATTCCGTGGCGTAACTGGGAGGTGGGACAGAGGAAAACCTTGGAAAATACGACGTAGAACCTGCGCAAGGCTTTAAGGATAGTCAGTTCGCGCGTAGCGGATCGCGTACGGGTAAGCCAAGGTGTTGATGGCGGAACGCAGACCTCCTGCAGCTTGCGCTGGTCCAGGCGGAGCCAGCCCAGAGGTCTCCACGCCAGGGTGGGGGTCGGTCGGCTGCACCGTGTTCAGTCCCACCCGGGTGGTCAGAATGGCACCCAGCCCGGCCGAGCCGCTTTTAGCCTCTTTGTACTTCACCCTGACTGAAAACCAATAATACAGCGGTAATTTCACCTCCTAGAAGGGCAGCGCTGTTAATTTTGAAACGCTTAAATGCGATGGGGAAAACGTCTATAAGGAGGTTGATAAGACATTGACTTAATAAATTACAAGGTTAGGAAGATGTGCCCTGTGGAAGTCATGGTGCTACATATTTTTCAGGGAATATAAAAAATGTGTGAGGTAATGTTAATCATCGTTCTCCATCCTGTACACTGAGTAGGACAGCTATTCTACATATGAGAAAGTGATAAAATATAATCGTATAATTTAATATTTATAAATCAATACCGTGTGAAGATTGCGCAAGCATTTGTTAACTTGTGGGTAGTTGACAGTGAGCATTTCTTTAATGTAAAGTCTTTAATTTGCAGATATACGTTATTGAAAGTAGTAATGAAAAACTTGTGTTTATTTTGGGACATTTACAAATTGATGTGCTGTTCCATTTCGAATGAGACTACAAATCAATGATTTTATCCTCTAACCACTATAATCATAATTTGCCAGTTGTTTAGTTGGAGGGAGTTTTTAAATTAAAAAAAGATCATAATCATTATACCAACAACAAGACTGATTAATTAATTAGTCCTCACTGAGATATTTAGATGTACCAACTTTCAAAGTGTCCAGTATGAAGCTAAATTACTTCGCTGTTGTTCTGGCTTGGCATTTATGGTAATTTGTCAAGCCTATATGCAGTAATGGATTGACTCATATAACGAAGGCTATAATTGCAGCTGTTAGGTAGGCCTTCTTTATCTCAGCCTGTCTGAGTCCCCATTCCTGCATGATTTCTTGCTGTGCCGAAGCCATGTGTGTCTTGTTTTGTTTTAATACATTACTGACCCAGGGTCTCAGGTTACTGGGGTTCCTGTCATACATTTAGTTCCACTCTCATAAAGCATTGCACAAAAAATGCTGGAACAAGGTAACAATCATTGCTCAATATACTAAGTATAAATGTCAGAGTGTAAAACTTGACTGCAGGAGAACAGTGTAGGGGGAGATAATAATTGAAAATAGGACACAGTGAGGCTGTGAGTTACAAGGGCTCATACGGCACCATGCACTATGTCTGCTAGGTCTTGTTTATCATTAAAAGCTTGATATCAACCATCTCTTTACTACATATATTATGCTATAGCGGTGTGTTTTGCTCCGGTGGCTAAAAATGCCCTTGCAGACCTTACCGCGTCACGTTCTCTGCCGTAACGGCAAATCCAAAAGGAGCCCTGGCATCCTCACCGGCGTGGTGCAGGAGCCTGCGTTGGGCAGAACATTTGTTAGAACAAAGCGTTTGTTTAGTTCATTAGTACTTTTAAACTACCGTCTTCTTCCGTGGTCCTGTCTTTACCCCTGATACACCACTGACTTTTAAAAGTGTCTAAGTGTGACAACAGATGTCTGGTAAACTTATCTTTTAATCTTTGATAACTTACATAATTGAAGAAGTTAACAGGTTGTTCACTTAATAGGGATCATTTATACAGGATTTTTTTAATAACTTGCTGGAAGGGGGAAAAACCACTCTTGGCTAATATGAAGCATATTTTGCATTTATTATGGGAAAAAATTTTCAGGTAGGAGGTGAGGAGACAATTTGGGAATTTTCGTTAGCTGAAAAACTGCATATTAAACATGAATTGTGATTTTCCATCTGGCCCTACTGGTTAGGAAGCTGCAGTTGGGCATGATCTTCACTGTCAATCAACAGTCCCCAACTGCGAGATGCAAACCTCATGACGAAGCCCACCCCAACTCATTAAACCAAAGCAAACTGTATGAAGTGCGCCGCTGTGTGATTTTAATATTTGGTGCATGTGACAGGATCATTTTAGTGATTTGCAGGATTTATCTCCTCTTAAAAGTACTGCCTAAGGCTACTCTAATTGGTAGGAAAGCAAATTCCCCCTTCTCCTCCTGTCACTCTTTGTTTTATTTACTGAGAACTGCCGAAACCTATTTACACAATAATGAGGATAAATCACCGTGATGCTTTCAACACAAAGAGAAATGTTGCGTGAGTTGAAAGCTGTACAATTAAAACTAAATTCAAAATATTTCTGAAGTAGTGTCTACAGTTAGTGATAGTGAAATAAAATTAAGACAAATGATATGAGCGTACGTTGCATCTCGTGCAGATAGACAGATAAAATCAAAATTCTTCAGGCATCTTTTATGACGGACAATTTCATTCAAGATTGCAATTAAGTAAATGTATGTAAGTTGCCAACAATAGCCCAGATGTTCCCCCTAGATATATATGCAGCATTTTCATTTTTCCCATGGATGTGGAGCTCAGCTACTTCCACCACAGTTGTCTTCTACACAAGGCGCCCATGGGCAACCTCTCCACCCGCGGGTCAGGGTGGAGATCCTACAGGTGGGGAGGACACTCCTCTCTGCGGGTGTGAGGTTGCATCTCATTCACTTTGGCATCCTGGAGAAGTTACTTGTAAAGGAGACGGCAGCTTCAGGCTGAGAACAGCCCAGGCCAGGCGTCAAGGCAAACGTGAATGCAACACCTGAAGCCGGTGGCCGCCGCGCTCCTGCGGATCTCAATAGGTCTATGGCCCAATGCTGAGTGGGAGTTCCCAGATAAAGATTTCCCTTGACCAACTTTTGTCGGGGAGAACAAATTGCTGGGGTTGCAATGGAATGAACGATGGGCCCTTGTTTCTGGGGCCTGATTTGGTGCTTCTTGCCTGTAGACCCCCGCTGAAAGAACCTGGTCTACGAACACCATCTCAAAATGGGCTGCTCAGCACCTGGTGCCTTTTACAAATAGAACAATCTTGAAGCCCTTACTTACAAACCTCATGTATCGCCATCATGAGATGTTTCATGTGTGTTTTGATAAACAGTGATTAAAAATCGATTTAAGATATACACCGTTGAGAGGACTTTGCCTTTACCTAATATTTAGGCCATGCTGTAACAACCAGATAGAAGAACAAAACCAACTGGTATTTATCAGGGCAAATGACACCGACAAAAAACCCTTTTATAGAGTACACTCCATCTGCTTTTCAATTTGCCCCAGCACAAGCCCCCAGGCCTCAAATTAGACCATACCATTGAAACCAAGAAAACACCATATACACCACGAAGAGAAAGTCACGTCCTTTGAGAACAGCCTTTCTTTTCCTGCAGGACACACAGGCAGGTTACT
>NC_134652.1:2072476-2074976 GCF_030463565.1 Pelecanus crispus
AATAGGCTCTTTTTTTTTTTTTTTCCCCCTAAAAATCACTTTTCAGACATCAAAATTTGCGAAGAATTGTAAAATAGGGCCTCAGAATTCTCGGGTTGTGCACGTACGCCCTCTCAGACAGTTCTCTTTAGTTAAATGAGTTAATTCCGCTGAGGTGTAGGCAGCCCGGCGATGCGGGTCGGTTACACTGCGCATACGGGAACACCAGCGTACGTCTTTCAGGATAAAGTTAACGTTAAGCGGGGTCTTTTTTGAGTAAAGGCAGAGTTAAACGGTAGAGGCTTTCCAACGGCTGGAGCATCCTGGTATGGCCAAATTTGCCACAACAGCGCTGGGCGCCAGCGGTTTCCTAACGAATTGGGAAAATCCGTCGCTGGCAGTCGGTTGAGGTTGGAAATTCGTCGCTGGCAGTCGGTTGAGGTTGGAAATTCGGCCTGGGCCGTCGGCTGGATTGCAGCCAGCCGAGGAGCTGGGGAAGGCTGCCCGCAGCCCCGGGCACGGCGGGCGGGGGGAGCGGGGCCGCCGGCGGGGCACTGGGACCCGGGGGCGGCAGCGGCGGCGCGGGCGCCCTCTGGCGGCCGGCGGGGGAACTGCCGCCCCCGCCGCCTTCCCGCCGCTCCCGGGGGGGCCGGTGGGAGCCCGGGGTGGCGAGGGACACCCCCAAAGGGCCCCCGACACCCCAGAGCCAACAAATAACACCCCAAAGGGCCCCCGACACCCCAGAGCCAACAAATAACACCCCAAAGGGCCCCGACACCCAACAGTTAACAAATAACACCCCAAAGGGCCCCCGACACCCCAGAGCTAACAAATAACACCCCAAATGGCCCCCGACACCCCAGAGCCAACAAATAACACCCCAAATGGCCCCCAACACCCCAGAGCTAACAAATAACACCCCCAAAGGGCCCCTGACACCCAACAGTTAACAAATAACACCCCCAAAAGGCCCCCAAAACCCCAGAGCTAACAAATAACACCCCAAAGGGCCTCTGAAACCCCACTGTTAACAAATAACACCCCCAAAAGGCCCCCAAAACCCCAGAGCTAACAAATAACACCCCAAAGGGCTCCTGACACCCCAGAACCAACAAATAACACCCCAAAGGGCCCCCAAAACCCAACAGTTAACAAATAACACCCCCAAAAGGCCCCAAAACCCCAGAGCTAACAAATAACACCCCAAAGGGCTCCTGACACCCCAGAGCCAACAAATAACACCCCAAAGGGCCCCCAAAACCCAACAGTTAACAAATAACACCCCCAAAAGGCCCCCAAAACCCCAGAGCTAACAAATAACACCCCAAAGGGCCCCCAAAACCCAACAGTTAACAAATAACACCCCCAAAAGGCCCCCAAAACCCCAGAGCTAACAAATAACACCCCAGAGGGCCCCCAAAACCCATCAGTTAACAAATAACACCCCCAAAAGGCCCCAGAAACCCAACAGTTAACAAATAACACCCCAAAGGGCCCACAAAACCCAAGAGTTAACAAATAACACCCCAGAGGGCCCCTGAAACCCAGAGCCAACAAATAGCACCCCCAAAGGGCCTCCGAAACCCTGCGGTTAACAAATCACACTGCCAAAGGGGCCCCCAAACCCCAGAGTTAACAAATAACACCCCAAAGGGCCCCCAAAACCCAACAGTTAAGAAATAACACCCCCAAAGGGTCCCCAAAACCTGGAGGTAACAAATAACACCCCCAAAGGGGCCCCGAACCCCAAGATGGCAAGGGACAGCACCAAAAGGTCCCTGAAACCCTAAGATGGCAAGGGACAGCACCAAAGGGCCGCCAAAACCCCAAAGTTAACAAATAACACCCCCAAAGTGTCCGTGAAACTCCCAGATGGGGAGGGACGCCACCAAAGGGCCCCCAAAACCACAGAGTTAACAAATAACACCACCAAAGGGCGCCTGAAACCCCGGTATGGTGAGGGACAGCAGCAAATGGCCTCCAAAACCCCCAAGTTAACAAATAACACTGCCAAGGGGCCCCTGAAACCCCAAGATCGCAACAGACAGTGCCAAAGGGTCCCCAAAACCCCAAGATGCCAAGGGAGACCGCCAAAGGGCCCCTGAAACCCCAAAGTGAACAAATAACACTGCCAAAGGGTCTCTGAAACCGTGAGATGGCAAGCAACATGGCCAAAGGGCCCCAAAAAGCCCAGAGTTAACAGATAACACCGCCAAAGGACCCCCAAAACCGCCAAATTAACAAATCACACTGCCAAAGGGCCTCTGAAACCCTGAGACGACAAGGAACACTGCCAAAGGGCCCCCCAAAGCCCGAAGTTATCAAATAACACCCCCAAAGGGCCCCCAAAACCCCAAGATGGCAACAGACACCACCAGAGGGTCCCCAGAACCCCGAGATGGCAAGGGACACAGCCAAAGAGCCCCCGAAACCCCCAAATTAACAAATCACACTGCCAAAGGGCCTCTGAAACCCCGAGATGACAAGGGATGCCGCCAAAGGGCCCCCAAAACCCCAGGAT